>NC_073392.1:40006903-40204403 GCF_028641065.1 Leucoraja erinaceus | reverse complement strand
AGCAATAACATCCTATGCTCGTTCGGTTGATGGGGTCGAAATGACCGATAACCAGCAGGACAGACTGGCTCTACTGTGCAACACACAGTATGAGATAAACTGCCTACAAGGGACGCCATCAGACCTGCCCTCAATCCCAAATTTGCAGGGTTGTGCAAAACTGCACAACCACAAATACTGTTGTTTGGGAAGGACTTGTCGAAACAAGTCAAACATCTGGACGAAGAGTCGAAAGCCCTTGGACTCATGAGGGCAGGTCCAGGAACGAGTAAAGCCACACAACCCAGGCGGCAGCACCCCTCTACATCCACCAGCAGGCGTCAACACCAGGGTGCTGGTGAAAGCATGGGGGCCGCACATCATCCCCGGAGGTCTTTTTTAGGCCAGGGCCCAGAGCGGACCCCATGGAAGATGCGCTAACCCCACACATCGACACCTCGACAGACGAAGAAACAGAGGCCGAAGAAATGAACACACTACCGGTAACCATGGAGGTAGGTGGGTCTGGTTCCTTCCAGAACATAAAAGGTGTAGGGCCTGTACTAACAGAGGGAAGGTTACACTTGTGTTTGGAAGCATAGAGGACTATCACACTTGATAAATATATACCACAAAGTATTCAGGGATACTAAATTGATTTCATTCAAAAAACCAGTTCAACATGTACCTCACAGGGAGTTTGTACTCTCACAAAGGGAAAAATATGAGGGACATGCAGAACTGGTGAGGTTACATGCAAAAGGAGTCATAGAGAAAACGGAACATGACTCTTTGGAATTTGTATCGAATATTTTTACAAAAACCAAGAAAGATGGTGGGTGTCGCATCATCATTGACTTACCTACACTGAATACTTTTGTCAGGTATATACATTTCAAAATGGAAACATTTGTTACTGCCATACAATGAATTTCCAAAGGATACTTCATGGCATGCATCAATTTGAAAGATGCCTACTATTCAGTACCCATTCATAAGGATCATCGTAGATACCTAAAGTTTAACTGGATGGGGCAAATGGCAGTATAAAGCGTTGCCTAATGGGTTAACATCAGCCCCAAGACTGTTTACCAAGATATTAAAACCGGCCTTGGCAATACGAAGTAAACAAAAACATATTGTCATGGCATATCTTCATGATATTTTGATAGTGAGAGAAACCCTGGACTTAGCTATTCAGCGGTATTAGCTACCAAACATCTGTTTGAAACACTGGGGTTTGTCATACATCCAGATAAATCTAAGTTGACACCATCCACAACTATGAACTATCTGGGATTCACAATTAACTCTATCCACATGTCTGTAACATTGCCAAAAGACATAGCTGCAGAATTGGTGAAAGCCTGCAACACATTGATAGTTACTAATCAACCATCTATTCAACAGGTGGTAACAGTGATTGGGAAATTAGTAGCAGCATTTCCAGCTACTCAACTTGGATCTTTGCATTACCAAAACTTACAAAGGGCAAAGGTGCAAGCGCTAAAATAACATGCAGGTCATTTTGATCGACCTATGCAATTACCAGCTAAAGCAATTTCAGAATTACAATGGTGAAAAGAAAACATTTGGCATAGTTCCAGCCCCATCGTTATCAGTAACCCAGCATTCACATTTCAAATGGATGCCAGTGCTCAGGGCTGGGGAGCAACTAACATTATATCTAGTACTGGTGGCAGATGGAACATACAAAAATCATCACTATTACAGACACTGGGTATAAATTATTTAGAAATGTTGGGTGCGTTTTATGGGCTAAAAGCTTACTGTTCAGCTATGCACCATTTGCATGTCTGCCTACAAATTGACAACGCCACAGTGATGGCTTATATTAACCATATGGGTGGAATAAAATCGATATCGTGTGACAATCTGGTCAACACAATCTGGCAATGGTGTGTCGACAGACATATTTGGCTATCAGCAACTTACCTACCAGGTCAGCTCAATACAGGCAGACACCAGGTCACGAAAATTTAATGACAACACCGAATGGATGTTGAACCATAAAGTGTTTGCTGATATTACAAAGTGGTATGGCACGCCTGATATCGATCTCTTTGCATCCAGACTGAATCACCAGTTACCAACATATGTCGCTTGGGAACCAGACCCTGAGGCAGCAGCGATGGACGCTTTTTTGCTGAATTGGGGAAAATTGTTTTTCTATGCCTTTCCCCCCTTCTGCCTCATCAGTCGGGTCCTATGCAAAATACAAATGGACTCAGCTTCAGGTATTTTGAAAGTACCCGACTGGCCTACACAGCCATGATTCCCTGTGGTCCTCGACATGGTCACTGAACCACTCATGACCATTTCCAAAAGACCAGATCTGTTGGCCCATCCTGTTATGGGTGAAAGTCATCCGTGCCATGACAGGATAAATCTGTTGGCTTGCAGAATTTGAAACGGCCTCTGTTGGATCTGGGATTATCGGACAGGACCATGAACATGATCACGGCGGCCTACCGAGAATCGACCAAGAAGCAGTACCTCTCCAGCATACGGAAGTGGGAAGCGTACTGCTCGAGGACAGGGGTAGCATACAGATCAGCTACAATTACCAACGTCCTGGAGTTCCTATCCAGCCTTCACTTCGATGAAGGACTGAGTTACAGCATAATCAACAGTGCTAGGAGTGCTCTGTCAGCCTATCTATGGCAGGCACTAGGACAGCAGTACATAGGATCTCACCCCCTGGTGGCCAAACTAATGAGGGGTATCTATAACACCAATCCCCCTAGACCAAGGTGCACCCAGATCTGGGACGTCAGTGTCGTCCTGACATTACTAAAAGGGGTTGGTCACCAGCCAGGTCCCTGTCCCTGGAACAGCTCACTCTAAAAACTGTCATGCTGATGGCCTTGGTCTCAGCCCAAAGGGTCCAGTCCCTATACAAATTAAGACTGGACAATATGGTAACATCAACTGACCAGATAACATTCAGAATCTTGGAGCTGGTCAAGCAGAGTAGACCGGGAACATCGGGACTGACTATGGAATTCCGGGCGTACCCACCTGACCCCCGTTTATGTGTCATGTCACATCTACTGCTTTACCTTAGGCCAAGTAAAGCCTTAAGAGGAAGTGAAATGGCACTATAGGTTAGCTTCAAACAGCCTCATGGTCGGGTGTCAGTACAAACCGTCTCAAGATGGCTTAGACAGGTTCTGGGGGCTGCTGGGGTGGATACTGACATTTTAAAATCTCACTCCACCAGAGCAGCAGCAACGTCGGCGGCCAGAAATATGGAGGCAACCATATTCTGGCAACAGCGGGATGGTCTACGGAAAGGACTTTCCAAATATTTTATAACAAGCCAATTGCCAAACCTGCAGTGTTTGCAGAAAGAATTTTAAGTTCTGCAAATATATAATTTAGCCCTAGGGAGCGTTATTTTCTTTGTGTAAAAAATAAATATCGTTATTGTTTTTAAAAAATTGATTCATGTTTAATTACGATAACATACTTCCTCCCTTGGATGACTTCAGCAGTGAGTGAAGCATGGATTGTTCCACGGCTTGAAATCACAGATCTTTAAAATCTTCACGTAGTCACTCATGTGACTCCGAAGTAAAATAGTAAGATTAAATGAGAACTTACCAGTTTGAAGTTTGATCTTTATTTTATGAGGAGTTACGATAACGGATTACGTGCCCTCCGCTCCCACCATCAATTATAAAGGCCAACTGGTATCCTAGTTCTTATCTTACTATGCTTATTTCAATTACCATTTCTGTGATTCCACACCGCTGCTTTGAAGAATGCCTCGCATGCGTGCTGGCAGGGTCTTCACGTAATCCCTCATCGTAACTCCTCATAAAATAAAGATCAAACTTCAAACTGGTAAGTTCTCATTTAATCTTACTAGTATATATGCATATCCTTTACAGATTGGATTTATTTTAATTTCCATCCCTTTGGCTCTGGCTGAAAAGGAAAGACCCCATTTGATCTCTCAAATAGCCGACTAGACAGATGCAGAGGGGGTGGTTTTGGGACACCAGAATGCACCAGTGAGCCTTCTGGAGACGTCGTGGGTTCAATCAGTGAAACGTCGATGAAAGTAGGTGTCCACTTGATAACCCCAATGACGTGTCTGCCTAGCCTTTCTCAACATCGGAGGAGCATAGGTGAGCGCAGAAGGCTCCCATCACCACTGGGAACAAGTTGACATTTGGCACTTTGGATTTTTACCATCTTGTCCTGTGTATTTGGAAACTAGTGGAAGTTATTCATAATCCATGCATAAACAATCTTTTCTTAATTGGTTTAATAACGGCAAAAAAAACTTATACTTACGTTTTGGGAAAATACATCCATACCAACGTTGAAAATGTGGATTTCAAAGATGTTGGAAACCTCACATCTTGAAGAAATGCGACTCCTCCTAACAGACAAAGCAGACCAATTCTTAATGACTTGGTCTCCATTCATCGACTTCTTACAAGCATATGGTGCAACATAACCGTAGAAATTAACTGTTTCAGGATCGGGTGAAGGGTGGTCAAGAATAATAAATAGCTATTTCTCCGTCAGTCCCCTGTTTTCTATCTCCTCTTTTTCTCTCTCTATTTTCTCTCTTTTCTTCTTTCCTTCACCTCACTGTTCGATATCACGTACCTCTCTATTTTTCTACTATTCTTTCTTTTCTTCCATTTATGGCAAAAAAAAAATAAGAAGTACATAAAATATACCATGTCAATATATATTAGGTATCTACAAGGCACCACATTATTGTACTTACTTCTAATAAAATAAAAATAAATTTTAAAAATAAATAAATAAACAATATTCTAGCTCGTGCAACATCGCATTTCTTTTTCTCGTGTTTATTTTTGGGATCTGAGTATCGACGGCAAGACCAGTATTTACAAGCTATCACTTATCGCTCTTGGGAAGGATGTTATGGGTTTGAGATTGGATTACAGTTTCCGCAGTCTTTCTCGAGTATGGGAGTTCCAGGATGAAGAGCCGGCAATAGTGAAGGAATGGAGGTGTATTTCCAAACTGAATGGGGTGTGATTTGGAAGGAAACGTGCTCCCATGCACCTGATGCCCTTGTGCTTCTGTGGTAAAAGATTTGAGTTTGGGAGATTTTGTAGAACTAACCTGAGGAGTCTAAAGAAGGGGCCTGACCCAAAACATCGCCAAACCATTCCTCCACAGACACTGCCTGACCCATTGAGTTACTCCAGCACTTTGTGTTTTGCTGAGAGAGTAATTGGTGTGCATTTTGCAGCTGGGACACATTGCTGTATCCAAATGCCCACGGTGGAGGAACTAAATATTTAGGGATGATTGATGAGGTGCCATTCGAACAAATTGCTTTGTCCAAAATATTGTTCATCTTCCAAAGTTGTTGGTGCCACTCTCCTCCAGACAAATGGTGAGTCATTCATCATGCTTACAATTTATTTTTGAACATTTAGTTTAGTTTAGTTTATTTTAGTTTAGTTTAGAGACACAGCGCGGAAACAGGCCCTTCAGCCCGCCGAGTCCACGCCGACCAGCGATCCCAGCACATTAACGCTACCCTGCACGCACTGGGGTCAATCAATTAGCCAAAGTCAATTAGCCTACAAGCATGTACGTCTTTGGAGTGTGGGAGGAAACCGGAGCACCCGAAGAAAACCCACGCAGGTCACGGGGAGAAGGTACAGACTCTGTACAGAGCAGCACTGATGGTCAGGATCGAATCTGGGTCTCTGGCGCTGTAAAGCAGCAGATCCATTACTGTGCCACCTTGCCGCCAAAATTGTGGAAAGGCTTTGGCATGTCAGGAGATGAGTTACTCATCGAACAGAGAGCACAGGGACAGGCCCTTCAGCCCACAATGTCTGTGCTGACCATGATGCCAAATGAAACTCACCCCACCTGCTTGTAAATGGTCTACAGCCATCCAGTCTCTGCTGTTAATGATTCTGTCCAAATAGCTTGCAAACCTGGCTGTTGTATCTGCTTCCATCACCAAGATTCAGTAATCGGGGGTGCAAAGGGAGTGCTGGTGCTGAATCCCTATAAAGATCATTTACAGGTTGAGTTGGTGATGAGGACGACAAATGTAATGTTAGCATTCGTGTCGAGAGGATTAGAATATAAAGCAAGGTTGTAGCGTTAAGGCTTTAAAAGGCACTGGTCAGGCCACATTTGGAATATTGTAAGCAGTTTTGGCCCCATATCTGAGGAAGGATGTGTTGGCGTTAGAGTGTCTCCAGTGGAGGTACTTGAAAATGATCCTGGGGATGAATGGGTTCATGTATGAGGAGCATTTGAAGACGATGGACTTGTACTCGCTGGAGTTTAGAAAGATGAGGGAGGATCTCATTGAACCTACCAAATAATATATAGTGGAAGTGGAGAGGATATTTCCAGTCGTGGGAGGGTCCAGGATCAGAGACCGCAGCTTCAGAATAAAAGGACGTACATTTAGAATGGAGATGATGAATTTCGTTAGGTTATGTGAAAAGGCTGGAGAATGGGGTTGAGAATGAAATGATCGAATGGCAGAACAGACTCAATGGTCTGAATGACTTAATTCTGTTCCTACTTCTTGTGATCTAATAAGCAGGGAAGGATGGGTATGGATCACGTGCTGGTAAATGAAATTAGTTTATGTTCAGTACAGTCATTGTGGGCTGAAGGGCCTGTTCCTATGATTTATTGCTCAGTGTTCTATGTTCTATATTCTATCTACGCTATCTATGCATCTCAGCATGTTATATCTCTGTCTAGTCACCCTTTAGCCTCAAACACTCCGGAGATAACGTCTCCAGCCTTTCCTTGCAGCTGATAATCCAGACAACATCTCAGTGAACCTCTTCTGCATTCTTTTCAAGGCCCCCGCATCATTCCTGTCATGCAATGACCAGAACTGCACACAATACTCCAAATATGACTTGACCCAAAGTTTTATACAGCTGCTCGTAACTTCCCTACTTTTATACTCAATGCCCTGTCCACTGAATGCAAGCATGCCATAAGTCTTCTTTACCATTCTATCCACCTGCCTTGCTACTCGCACAGAGCAATGGACTTGCACCCCAAGATCCCTCCATTGACCAAGACACCTCAGGACCTTGCCATTTACTGTATAGTTGTTTCTTAAGAGCTTGTCCCACTTGGGCGTCATTTGCGAGTCATTTACGCGACATCATTTACGTGTCACAATGCAAGACGCGCGCAAGGTGCGCATTACGCGGACATGGTGCGTGGTGATGTAGGCAGTGACACGCACGGCGCCCCAGGATTTTGGGATGCACAAAACCTTTGCACGCCATCTGCGTGACGCGAAAATGACGCCCAGGCCCTTTACACTTCACCTCCCAAGTTCCGCATAATACACGTGTCCGGATTAAATTCCATCTGCCACTTCTCCAACTACATTTGCAAATTAATGATATGCTTTGCTAACCTTCCTCTATTCCCACATTCTCGTGTTGTATGCATACTTATCAATTACATTAGCATTAAGTGGCGTTCACTCCAACAGAAGTTGAGTGGTGCCATCTACATTTTGTAGTTTTGCTCAAGGGTAAGCTGGGTGGATGAGCAGTCTTCTCCCAGACTTATCAATTAGCCTACCAAATTATTTTCAACCTATTTTCATTTATGGACATAACCACCAACAGAGGTCTAGCACTAATCCCGCTAGAACAACTGTGGTCACAGACCTCCAGTCAGAATGACACGCTCCACCACCTCTCTCTGCTTTCTGTGGCCAATGTTGAATCCAATCTATTCAGTCGCTGTGCCTTAGTATTCTGGATCAACCTCCTACGAACATCCTAGGTCATTGCTTTACAGAAATCCCCGCCAACAACATCTACTGATCTACCCTCATGAGTCATCTTTGACACCTCCTCAAAAATATTATCAGGCTTGTGAGATATGATCCCCCCCCACACAAAGGCACATTAACCCTTCAGAATCTTCTCCATGATTTGCCTCATCAAACACAAATACGCCGGATATTCCCACGTCCTTCTTATATAAAATAACATTTGTAGTCTCCAGTCCTCTGGGACTTTAGCTGTAATTGCAGAGGATACAAAGATCTCTGTCAAGACCTCAGAAATCTCATCACTTGCCTCTCTCTATAACTAAGGATAAAACCCATCAGGCCCCCATAGGGACTCTCCCCCCCCCCCCCCCCACCACCCCCCCCCCCCCCCCTCACCCAACGCGAATGCTGGAGAAACTCAGCGGAACGTTGTCTATTTCCTTCGTTCCATAGATGCTGCTGCACCCGCTGAGTTTCTCCAGCATTCGCGTGTGTGGGTGGGAGTTGGGGTGAGGGGGGGGGGGAGAGGCTTGGAGCAACTCAGCGGGACAGGCAGCATCTCTATCCACCTCAATGTTTTCCAGCGACCCAGCACCTCCCCTTCTCTTGATATCAACATGCCATGGAACAACACCACACCCCCTCTCTGACCATCCTTCATGTCCTTTTACTGAATACCAACCCAAATTAGTTCTTTACTACCTTGCCCACTTCTTCTGCCTCTAGGCAATAATTCCCTCCTTTATCCTAAAGTGGCCTTATCCTTTCCCGAGGCACCCTCGTGTTTTAATGACTGTATAAAATGCCTTGGGATTTTCTTCAATCCTACTTGCTTAAGACATTTTGTGGCTCTGGTTTCAGGCCTTCTGATTCCTCATTGAAGTTCTTTCCTGCTTCCTTTATATTTCTGTAGGGCCCTGCTCAGTTTCAGCTTCCTAACCTTTCCCTTTCCTTCCTTTTACTTTTTCTTCTAAATTTACAACATTTCTCACTATCCTGAAACTGCTGGGTAGCCAGTTGCTGATCTGCTCTTGTAGCCATGTTTCAGTTGAGCATCTGGGTCAATGCCGATCCCCATAATATTAATGCAGAAGCCATTGAATATCAGGAATGAGTAGCTAAATTCTGGAAATAGTCATCCCTTGGTGCTTTGGTAGTGTGGCTTGCTGCTTGTCATCCTAGGCATGAATGTTGTTTAGTTTGTTGTATGTAGGCATGGGCTGCTTCATTTTCTAAGGAACTGTGAACAGAATTATACATTGTGCAATCATTTGTCCCAATTTCCAACCCTTTGATGGAAGGAAGGTCAACAATGAAGCAACTGATGGTTGAGGCTGGGACACTGATCTAAATAAATCCTCCAATGATACCTGGGGCTGGGATGAATGGCCACCATTAACCACCACAATTTTCTTTGTGCAAGATATGGCCCCAACTACTGGCGAGTTTCCTTTTTGATGCCATTGAATTCAAGTTTTAAAGTGGCCCTTGGTGCCACACTCGGTCAAATGCCTTTATGTCAATCTCATCACAGCTCAAACATTCAGGTCTTCAGAACAAGAGGTGTCGAGTGTAAGAGCAAAGAGGACCTTCTGCAGTTGTACAGGGTCCTAGTGAGACCAACCTGGAGTATTGTGTGCAGTTTTGGTCTCCAAATTTGAGGAAGGACATTCTTGCTATTGAGGGAGTGCAGCGTAAGTTCACAAGGTTAATTCCCGAGATGGCGGGACTGTCAGATGTTGATAGAATGGAGCGGCTGGGCTTGTATACTCTGGAATTTAGAAAGATGAGAGAGGATCTTATTGAAACATATAAGATTATTAAGGGTTTGGACATGGTAGATGTAGGAAACGTTCCCGATGTTGGGGGAGTCCAGACTGGGGGCCACAGTTTACGAATAAGGAGTAAGCCATTTAGAACAGAGACGAGGAAACACTTTTTCACACAGAGCGTTGTGAATCTGTGGAATTCCCTGCCTCAGAAGGCAGTGGAGGCTAATTCTCTGTATGCTTTCAAGAGAGAGTTGGATAGAGCTCTTAAAGATAGCAGTCAGGGGATATGGGGAAAAGGCAGGAACGGGGTACTGATTGTGGATGATCAGCCATGATCACATTGAATGGAGGTGCTGGTTCAAAGGGCCAAATGGCCTACTCCTGCACCGATTATCTATTGTCTATTGTCTTCAATGATGTTTGGAACCAAGCAAAGTAGGATAGTCCCAGCCAAACCCATATTGGGCATCAAAGGGGAAGTTGATGGTGAGTAAACGTTGTAACTGTACTGAATATGTTCGGCCAGGCACAGCTTGTCTGGAGCACTGATCCGCCGTATTCAGTTGGGATGTCATCTAGTCTTAAAGCTTTGCTGTATCCAGTAATGAAAGCCGTGTCTTGATTTCATGTGAAGTGAATCAAAGTGGCTGAAGATGTCTCTGTGACAGCAGGAATCTTAAGAAAAGAACAAAAGACGGATCATCTATTGAGCACTTCTGGCTGAACAATTTTGTTTTAAATGACTGGTAACTGCAAGTTTTATTTGGATTTTTGTAAATTTAATGTGTGCTGTAAATGAAGTTCTTGCAAGGAGGAAGGTAAAAGGGCAAAGCCAAAAATAGTCATGGAGTTTGATTTTTCATTTGCTTGAGGGAATTCTCCATATTTCGCTGTCTTTTGTACGAAGCTAAGGTCACTATTCCCTGCCTTTATATGACATTATTTAATATGTTTGAGGATTGTCAGTGCTCAGAATCACATTAGCCCTTTGGCACAATGTGAAAACTCCAATTTGATGCTGTCTCCAATAGGTTTGTCACTTGTATTAGTATTAATGCCTGGGTTTGCTGTGTTTATCCAGTGTACCATGAATGATTAACATAATGCTATTCCTCAAAGTCATGCAAAGGCAATTTATAGATAATATTTTTCACTCTGCCTAAGTATTTGAACAGGATATAATTAACAGAAGCTTTTTGAGATGTTTGATGTAAAGTCTAATTGATCCCAATCATTTTTCAGCAGCCAGACAAATCTAAAAATAGAAATGTTGCTTATATCCAGGTAGACTTAACTTAAGCAATTACAGCACATTGAATGAAGAACTGTGTTCCTCTTAATGGTTAAGTCTCATTGCCATGTGTGTGCTTGTCTACTTTGCATCAGGGATGTTTAGTGCGATACAGCATGGAAACAGGCCCTTCATCCCTTCAAGTCCACGCCAACCCCTGATCACCTGTTCACACAAGCTCTATGTCATCCCACTTCCGCATCCACTCCCCACACACTCGGGGCAATTAACAGCTGCCACCAACTAACCGTCAAACCTGCACATCTTTGGGAAACAGGAACTCCCAGAGGACACGCACATGTTCACAGGAGAACATGTAAACTCCACATAGACAGTACCCGAGATCAGGCTCAAACTGGGGTCTCTGACACTGTGAGGCATCAGCATTACCATCTGCACCACTGTGGTGCCACAGTCTAATCAGGAAGTAAGTATATCCACGGTAGGCATAAAATGCTGGAGTAACTCAGCGGGACAGGCAGCATCTCTGGAGAGAAGGAATGGGTGACGTTTCTGGTCGAGACCCTTCTTCAGACTGATGGGCAATTATGTCAATATAGTATTACTCCAAGTGTTGGTATACAGTGAAGGTTTGACCATCAGCACTACCCCCCCTACCAGACCACACTATTCCAATCTCTGGAAATGTTCCTTTAGACTTAAATACCCGACAACATGACAGAGCGGCCCTCAGAAATTGGTCATTTCCCTGCCTTTATCCCAAGAGCGTTTTTCAGTTAGTGCCCCTCTCAGGAATAAGCCTGAGATGATGAACTCTCTCACGCTTACAAGCAAACTGTTTTTCACAGGATGATCAACAGTACAAGCTCTCTGGCAGTAATACAAAAATCTGCAAGGATTAAATACATCTACGAAAAATGTTCTATGTTGCTCAATGGAAGGAACAGCTTCTCCAGCATCTGATTCTGTGTAAATAGAGCTGGAGCAAGAAATAAACCTCACATGCACCAGTGAAAGAGAACAAAAACATTTAGCCAGAGGCACGTGCAGGAACTGAGAAATCAACATGCTGAAGGAACAATGAAAATGCCAGAATGTAAGCAGTAAGTGACCCTTGACTGAGCCCAGATGAAAATGAGGTGCCTGAAGCTGAAGTGATGAGAGAAACCGAAATCACCGTAATAAGCACCAGCTGTCTAAGGCCAAGGCAGTACATTTACAGACGATACAAAACTAAACAAATGTAAGCCTGAATCATGCAGAGGTCAGAAATGGCGAGTGATCAACAAGAGTTGTTCATTCTGTTGTGTTTCCATAGACGCTGCCTGACCGGTGGAGTATTGGCAGCAATCTTCTATACTATTACTAAAACTCCCATCTTGTCCTCTTCCGGTTTGCGTTGTTTTTATGTTTGCACAAAAACAATCCCCCACAGCGCTACGATTTTTTGCCACCTCACTCACCATTCTCCTGTGCTGTAAGTCAAATAAGTTTTGTTCCGATCGGTAAAATAGTACAAAAGTTATGAAGGTTTAAAAATCGTAAAAAAACGCCCCTTCCGGCACTCGCTGTCAATATCGGCGGCGAGGAGAATAAAAAGCTGATTGGGCGGAGTGTGTTGAGCGGCTCACGGAGAGTGAGCAGTCTGCGGGCTGCTTCTGTGGTGACCAGCACAATGAGCCGGAAGCTGCTGAGTTGAACCGGAAGCCTCTGAGTGAAGCCGGAGTGGGACCGGGATCTGGTGTGTGACGTTGAAAGCTGAAGATGTGGGGTGAGCAGAGTGCGAGCTGCGTCTGCTGTGACCACCCCCCCCCCCCCCCCCCCCCCCCCCCACATCCCACTTCCTCCTCCCCCCCCTCCCCACCCGTTCTTTTATCCGCATTAATCTTTATCTGCCATGCATCTGCCCACTCCCCCAACCTGTCCAAGTCACCCTGCATTCTCATAGCATCCTCCTCACAGTTCACACTGCCACCCAGCTTTGTGTCATCTGCAAATTTGCTAATGTTACTTTGAATCCCTTCATCCAAATCATTGATGTATATTGTAAATAGCTGCAGTCTTAGTACCGAGCCTTGCGGTACCCCACTAATCACTGCCTGCCATTCTGAAAGGGACCCGTTAATCCCTACTCTTTGTTTCCTGTCTGCCAACCACTTCTCTATCCATGTCAGCACTCTACCCCCAATACCATGTGTCCTAATTTTGCCCACTAATCTCCTATGTGGGACCTTATCAAATGCTTTCTGAAAGTCCAGGTACCCTACATCCACCGGCTCTCCCATGTCCATTATCCTAGTTACATCTTCAAAAAATTCCAGAAGATTAATCAAGCATGATTTCCCCTTCGCAAATCCATGCTGACTCGGACCGATCCTGTTACTGCTATCCAAATGTTCGGCTATCTCATCTTTTATAATTGACTCCAGCATCTTCCCCACCACCGATGTCAGGCTAACTGATCTATAATTCCCAGTTTTCATTCTCCCGCCTTTCTTAAAAAGTGGGATAACATTAGCTACCTTCCAATCCACAGGAACTGATCCCGAGTCTATAGAACAAATTATCACCAATGCATCCACTATTTCTAGAGCCACTTCCTTAAGTACCCTGAGATGCAGACCATCAGGCCCTGACTCAATACCAACCACATAATGAATATCATCCATTCCGGAGGTTTTATTTTCTGATGCCATTTAAACTTCACTTGGATTTCAATCACTTCAATATAAAAGTAATTGGGAATGGGGAGCATTGGAACAAAAATTTGCACTCGGTACATATTAACAGTAATATAATAATGTATGCATGTTGGTAAGTGCAATCAACACAAAGATCTTTTATCATTGTTGTGTTATGAATACCACAGTAAAAATTATGTCCTCTCAAGATCACATTAAATAGAATATTATTGCTTAATTATATGTTATTTGACTTTGCATTTTGAAAACTCCTAGCTGAGAAGACACTACCACCCCCACACCACCCCCTCCCCCCCATGCCACTCCCCCTCCCCACACCTCCCCCACACCTCCCCCCACACCACATCCCCTCCCCCACACACACATTCCCTACCCCCCCACACCACCTCCCCTCCCTCACAACCCCCAGCCCCCTCTCCCTCAAACTACCCCCCCCTCCCCCACACAACACCCACTCCACCCTCCTCCGCCTTCCCCTGTGCAAGTGTATCCCGGTCTTACGCAAGGGTGATATTTGTGGTGTCACAAGCTTAACAATGGGCTAGGGTCAGTGGAAGATAGCATGCAGGTGTTTCACATTTGTTAGAGTGAGCTCATTGACTGCAGCTTCCATTATTTAGTAGATACTGGTAGTGGGGAGGCAGTTGTTCTGGGATGCCAGAACCAGCTGTTGACCCTTCCCAAGGTGTCGTGGGTCTAACTCAGCGAAACACCAGTGAAGGGAGATGTCCACTTTATAATTTATTGTAAGTTGGGGTATTTAGTTAGATAATACTTTGGTTTTGGGTTTGGTTTTCTTAGTTGAGCATTTACCCTGGTGTTATAGCACAAGTACTTTTGAACTGATGAATTTATGAACAAAATAATAGCTCTGTTCCACAGTATGAGTTCATTCCAAGAGCTCTTCCCAGTTTGCCCTGATTCGAACTCAGAGATTTACGGTAATGGCCACTCGTCGGTACTCGGGGCTCTTGTGGACCTTTTTCAACATGTTGAAAAATCTTCACGATCTTCCCGTGCTTACTTGCCATTAGCGAGTCTTCCCGAGTACCTGCCGTTAGCGTTATAAGCCGCTAAGAGACATCCCCAAGCCCCAACGTACCTGCTACGTTCATTCTCCATGCTTACCAAGAGATTGATTTTTTTTAACTTAGGGGAGCTCTTGGAATGAACTCGTACCGTGGGATAGGGCCATAAGCATTTGGAAGAGTAATATTAACAATAACACCTTTCACATCATCTGGTCAGCAAAGGTATAAGAATAAATTTTCATCTAGCCACCCTCCAGTACAGGCAAGAGAGTGCGTTTATTTGGATAATTCTTTAATGAATGAATGAATAAGTTTATTGACCAAGTATTCACATACAAGGAATTTGCCTTGGTGCTCCGCCTGCAAGCGACAACATGACATACAGTGACAGTTACGAATGACACATAAAACATTAAACATTAATGATAAAACTTTATTGGTTAAACATGTGAATTAAATAAAATACCAGAGCAAAAGGAGGCTACAGATTTTTGTTTATTGAGTAGAGCTACTACTCAAGGAAAAAAAGTTATTTTTATGTCTGGCTGTGGCAGCTTTGACAGTCCGGAGTCGCCTTTCAGAGGGGAGCGATTCAAAGAGTTTGTGGGCAGGGTGAGAGGGGTCAGACATGATCTTACCCGCTCATTTCCTGGCCCTTGCAGTGTACAGTTCATCAATGGAGGGAAGGTTGCAGCCAATAACCTTCTCAGCTGCTCGCTGATCGGACGATTCGCTGCAGCCTCCGGATGTCGTGCTTGGTGGCTGAGCCAAACCAGACCATGAAGGAGAAGGTGAAGAGACTCTACGATGGCCGTATAGAATTGGACCATCATTGCCTGTGGCAGATTGTGCTTCCTCAGCTGCTGCAGGAAGTAAGAACGGCAATACAGGTAGCAAAAATGGGCTGAATAGTGTCCTACACAACATGAACCAAATATATTATTTCCCAGATATCACAGTTTTAATATGTTGTGACGTTTGCTTGAAAATATAATATGGTGTGACGTTTGCTTCTTCCGCCTGAGTTGCGGGGTTGAAAATAACCCGGAGCGGGGCCTTACATCGCCTGGCGCGACCTTAACAGCAGCGGGACTTGCCATCGCCCGCTGGGGGCTTTAACATCGGGAGAAGAATGGAATACAGGGGAGAGACAAGACTTTGCCTTCCATCACAGTGAGGAGGATATTCACTGTGATGGATGTTTGTGTAAATTGTGTTGGTTGTGTGACTTGGTTCTTTTCTTGTTGTATGACTGCAGTAACCAAATTTCGTTTGAACTTAATTTGAGGTTCAAATGGCAATAAATAAATTGTATAATTGGATATAAGAATCAGCTACAAGAACCAGCCATAGATAACCATTTGTCAGTAGCAAGGTGTATTAAACATTCCCAGCACACAACATTAATTGCAAAGCTGTGAAAAATGCTGAACTCATCAAGCAAGGATTTTAATCATCTGTACTAAATTAATGCTGAGAACATTAGCGCAATAAATTACCAAATGGTAGTCATTAAGTCATTCAAAAAACAATAACAATTCCTGGCAATCATTGTAAGACTTAACGTTTCCTGTGGCACTTGCAAAGCAACATTTGATTGTCATGTATTCATCCCATTTTGTGTTTAAATTATTTTTTCGATCATATTAAACTTCTAAGAAAAAGATTTTCTGAATCAGTATGACCATATTTCAATGAGATGCATAACAGTATTCACAAAAATGTTTATGTTGCAATACATTAAAATCAAGTAAAGAAAACTTATATTTGCATTTATATTGCATTTGATACCTGGAACTTACTTTGCATCTTACGGCTCACTGCATGGTCTTTGGAGAGTAGTCACTGTTGAGGGAAATAATTAAGCACTGTCATGGGTATCTTCTAATTAAGAAACACATACAGAAACAAGCTATTCAAATCATTCAGAATAAGTTTGATAATTAATCCTGATAGACAATAGACAATATGTGCAGAATGGCATTCAATGTGATCATGGCCGATCATCCCCAATCAGTACCCCGTTCCTGCCTTCTTCCCATATCCCCTGACTCCGCTATCTTTAAGAGCCCTATCTAGCTCACTCTTGAAAGCATCCCGAGGACTGGCCTCCACTGCCCTCTGTGGCAGAGAATTCCACCGACTCACAACTCTGTGTGTGAAGGAGTGTTTCCTCATCTCCATTCTAAATGGCTTACCCCTTATTCTTAAACTGTGCCCCTGGTTCTGGACTCCCCCAACATGGGGAAAATGTTTCCTGCCTCTAGCATGTCCAAACCCTTAATAATCTTATATATTTCAATAAGACCCCTCTCATCCTTCTAAACTCCAGAGTATACAAGCCCAGCCGCTCCATTCTCTCAGCATCTGACAGTCCCCCATCCCTTATTCTTAAACTGTGCCCTTGCTTTCTCTCTCCATCCCTTTCCCCTTCTCAGTTCTTCCACCAGTCCCACTGTCATTCTAACTATTGAGGGAGTCCCAGGTTAATTCCCGGGATGTTAATTCCTCCACTGTCATATGTTGATATAATGGAGTGGCTGGGGTTGTATACGCTGTAATTTAGAAGGATGAGAGGGTATCTTATTAAAACATATAAGATTCTTAACGGGGTACTGATTGGGGATGATCAGCCATGATCACATTGAATGGCGGTGTTGGCTCGAAGGGCCGAATGGTCTACTCCTGCACCCATTGCCTATTGTCTATTATCTCCAACTACATTCTATCTTTGTCCCGCTCACTCTCCTGACATCAGTCTGAAGAAAGGTCTCGACCTGAAATGTCACCCATTCATTCTCTCCAGAGATGCTGCCTCACCCACTGAGTTACTCCAGCATTTTGTGTCGACCTTCAGCAGCTGAGTACATTGTTTTAATGATACACAGTGTAGCCATGTTACTAAGTGTAGGCATTCAAGTGTCCCAATGTACTGGTAATATTGGAAAAAGTTAACATTAATCATCGTGCGCAGTGACATTGTAAATGTGATTTTGAGGCTTTTCATGTTGCGTATATAAAAAGACAATGCAAATCAAAGAGCATTTGATTAAACGTTGGCTGGAATGACAACAAAAAATGCAAATTTACCATATTCCACAGCTTTTTAACTTGAAAGAAAATGATACATGAGTAGAATATTATGCCTTTTTGGTTTTTTTTTTACTTGCGTCTTTTACCTGTTGTTAACATTTACGATTAATATTAATTCTGTTTCCAAATAGCTTTGAAAGTTTTCAAGCTGCAACATTGTAAATGTAATCAGAACGGACCATCGGGATGCGGATGACTGAGAGGTGAACAATGATTTGTAGAAAGCCATTAGGAATGAGGTTAGTGTTCCATAGGTCATCAATGTTTTTCACGATAGATTGTGGTGAGGGGTGACTGTCGTTAATTTATCTTGTTATCTGTATTCAATTACTTTAGGCCAATTCACTTTTGGTAATTACAAAAGAAAATGAGGTTTTGATTTTCTTCCATGTACTCAATATTACACTAGATTCAGGGACAGTTTCTTCCCAGCTGTTACAAGGCAAGTGAATCATCCTACCACAACCGGAGAGCAGTGCTGAACTACTATCCACCTCTTTGATGACCCTCGGACTATCCTTGATCGGACTTTGCTGGTTTTACCTTGCACTAAACGTTATTCCCTTATCATGTAATGGATCGATTGTAATCATGTATTGTCTTTCTGCTGACTGGTTAGCACGCAACAAAATCTTTTCACTGTACCTTGGTAGACGTGACAATAAACTAAACTAAACTAAGGAAAATATCTAAAAAAAAATTTTTTGGTACTGCATTGTGTAAGAATTGTTCATATAAAATATATATATATACAGGTATTGGTTTTAAGTATTTTAAATAACATGTACATTGTACCTAAATTAAAGCAAATCCCCAAAAACCTACAGTTTTTCAGTCATTCTAAATGTGTGAGCTTAAAAAGATAGATTAAATACAATAGTGAAAATTATTGTCGATACAAAATGCTGGAGCAACTCAGCGGGTCAGGCAGCATCTCTGGGGAAAAAGAATAGTTGACGTTTCAAGTCGTTATGTTTCTTCAGACTGATCTGAAGATCTGAAGATCAGTCTGAAGAAGGGTCTCGACTCGAAACGTCACCCATTCCTTCTCTCCAGAGATGCTGCCTGATCCGCTGAGTTACTCCAGCATTTTGTGTTTATTTTGTGGAAATTATTAACTGGACTGAGAATCTAATTTAAAAATATTAAGGATCTAGCAAGGAATAAACAATCACAACGGCAATACTTTAGTGTATTCCCACTGGGCTGGTTGGTAAGGCCAGTCCGAATTCTAAATGGCACAGCCTATATGATGGCAGGGCCATGCATTATGTTTACCGGTCATGGTAGTAGACCAAAACAAGCCTTCCTCATTAGAAGCTCACTTCCTCCGCTCTACCGGCTCTCAAGGAAGGTTCAAGGATTATGAATGTTTCATTTTTTAAACAGTTAAAAATAAAGTCGATCATTTGTGAGGTTAAGGCAAGTACAATGAATGAGTGAATGAATGATACTTCATTATCACATGTGGCATGTCATAGTGCGATTCTTTATTTTTCATACACAGGGTATACAAACAGTCGCCACACAAAGGATACTGACAAAGTTACAAAGTATTCTATTTACCCCCAATGGACCCTCTTTGTTCCTGGCAGCCCCCTCTGGACCCTCTTTGTTCTCTGCAGCCCGTCTGACCTCCGCCACCCACACCCGAATAACAACATTAAAAAAACATGTGGACGGGTACATGGATAGGAAAGGTTTAGAGGGATATGGGTCAAATGTGAGCAGCATTTTGGTTAGCATGTTGGACCATATGGCATATTTCTGTGCTGTATGACTCCATAACTCTCTATAACTTTATAAAAAAACACTCGTGAAATTTTAAATATTTAAAAACATTAAAGCAAAGTCCATTGGCACCAAAAATTGTAAAGTATTTGTAAAGGTTTGTAGGTTAATTGGCTTCGAATACATATAAATTGTCCCTAGTGTGTGTAGGATAGCGTTGGTGTGCAGGGATCGCTGGTCGGTGCGGACTCAGTGTTTCCGCGTTGTATCACTAAACTAAACTGTTTGAATCTCTGTTTTGTGCAGGAAGTCCCAAATATCCTGACATTTTCAAGGAATAAATGCTGGCAGTTCATCAGGGAGTTGCCAGCATTTCTGCCCCATTATAATTCTGACCCATTATATTCAGGCTGGTCTCAGCGCTTGGTGTGCTGCAATAATAGAGGCATGGGATGGAAGCATCACTGATTTTTTTTTAATTATTTCTTTCTCCGCCAATTTGATTCTATTTACAATCACAAGTTCGCAAGTTATGAGTGGAAAGGCCATTCCGCCATTCAATCGTGGCTCCTAATCCCATTTTCCTGCCTTCTCCCTATAGCCCTTGACACCCGTCCTAATCAAGAATTTGTCTATCTCTACCTTAAAAATATCCACTGACATGGCCTCCACAGCCCTCTGTGGCAATGAGTTCCACAGAGTGACTACCCTCTGACGAAAGAAGTTCCTCCTCACCACCTTTGTAACAGAGCGCCCTTTAATTCTGAGGCTATGACCTCTTGTCCTAGACTCTCCCACCAGTGGAAACATCCTTTCCACATCCACTCTATCTATGCCTTTCATTATTCTGTAAGTTTCAATGAGGTCCCACCTCAACCTTCTAAACTCCAGCGAGTAGATGCCCAGTGCTGTCAAACGCTCACCACATGCTAGCCCACTCAGTCTTGCAGACTTAGACTGTTTTCCTGCATCGTATAGTCAGTTTTCAGGACATAAATTCCGCACCAGCCTGTCAGCTGGGGTAATTCAGCACAACACCAACACAGGGTGAAATGCATGGATATGGGTCGATATTCCTATTTAGCAGAAAAAAAAGCCTTAACAACCTTTCTTAACAACGGCTAATCTTAATGAAATACTGGTTGATTAGAAGGACTGACAGGAGCTGATCAGTCATGATGGGACTGAGATAATGGTCCTCTAATGGCTCACTGCAGCTCACAGCAGAACTGAAAAATGGAGCTGTTTGTATTTTAGGAACAGTAGTAGCTACAATGTGAATGGCTTGAATCACCTTTGTACCAGATGTAAATTCTGTGCAAAAATACTGCAGGTAATAATGAGGCCTATCAGCAATATAACTCACAAAGCAACTTTAAAATGTATTCAAAGAACCAGCCCTAAGCTGCAGGTGTAGCAAAGTTTAAAGGAGATATGCAGGTCCTTTTTTACACAAAGATTGGTGGGTGCCTGGAAAGCGCTGCCAAGGGTGGTAGTGGAGGCAGATACAAGAGTGTTTTTTTTTGTTTTAGTTTAGTTTAGAGATACAGCGCCGAAACAGGCCTTATGGCCCACCGGGTCCGCTCCAACCAGCGATTCCCCGACACTAACACTATCCTACACACACGAGGGGCAATTTTGCACTTATACCAATACAATTAACCTACAAAACGTTGGAGTGTGGGATGACACCAGCGATCTCGGAGAAATCCCACACGGTTCCGGAAAGAACGTACAAACTCCGTACAGGCAGCACCAGTAATTGGGATCAAACTCGGGTCTCCGGCGTTGTAAGTGCTGTAAGGCAGCAACTTTATCGCTGGCGCTGTATTTAAGACATTTCTAGATAGACACAAGGACATGCAGGGAGTGGAGGGATACGGTTCATGTGCAAGCAGATTAGATTAGTTTATCTTGGCATTGTGTTGGGCAGAGTGCTGTCATTTTCTGTTCAATTTGTTATGTGGATCCCAGGCTTCTTACAACAGGCTTAGACTTAGGTTTAGTTTTATTATTGTCACGTGTACCAAGGTGCAGTGAAAAGCTTTGTTTTGCATGCTCTCCAATAAAATCAGATAATACCACTCATAGTTACAATTGAGCCAAACTCGAGTACAATAGGTAGAGCAAAGGAAATGATACAGAGTGCAGAATATAGATCTCAGCATTGTAACGCAACAATTCCAGAGACAAAGTCCAATGTCCACAATGGGTGAAGCAGATACTACCCTAGCTTATAGAAGCATGGTTTAGAAGCCTAATAATAGACAGGAAGAAGTAGTTCCTGATCTGGTTGTGAGCACTTTCAAGCCCCTGTATCTTCTGCCTGATGAGAGTGGGGAGAAGAAGGAATGGCCGGCTTTGATTACCCATACTCATTAAGTGGCTATATTAGTTCAGAACAATTTAATCTATATTACTAAAAGTCTGATCTTGACCACTTTTGGCCCATTGTGCTGCGGTTTCCGAGAGAATGACACCACCTATGGCCGTCATTTTTGGCCACCTCGCTCAGAGCCCCCCTCCGCCTTTCAGGGACCGGAGGATTTTTCCCATCGATGAAAAATCAGAGAGATATTAATGTTTTTAAAAAAGTTGCCATTCTCTTTACTGCCCCTGCTGGTGGGAGGGGGGAGGGACTATAAAACCCGGAAGTGGTGTGCCTCACTCACTCTGCAAGATGGAGGAAGCTTGAGGGTCATGTCTCTCTGAGCTGTGAATAACACTGAACACATGTCTTTTTTAACTGCTTTTAAATGGCTGCATTGGAAAAAAAATGGCTGTTGTTGGTGGTGGTAACTGCTTTGAAAGGCTGCACTGCAAAAAACAAACTGGCTGTTGTTGGTGGTGGGAACTGCTTTGAAAGGCTGCACTGCAAAAAAATGGCTGTTGGTGGTGGTGGTAACTGCTTTAAAAGTGTCTATTGGTTCTAACATGCTTGCAAATAGTGTCTATTGGCTCTAAAATGCTTACAAAAAGTGTGTCTACTGGTTCTAAAATGGTTCCATAAAGTGTCTCTATTGGTTCTAAATGCTTGCAGAAATTGTTTTTGGTTTTAAAATGATTGCAGAAAGTGTCTCTATTGGTTCTAAAGCTTGCAAAACGTGTCTATTGGTTTTAAAATGCTTGCAAAAATTTGGTGGCCCAGCACCCTGCTTGAAGTGGTATGAAAGTGCACTTGAATTCGGTGGCCTTGCACCCTGCTTGAAGTGGAATTTCAAAGAATGGCCGTTAGTCCACCAGCCGTTAGTGAGCTGCCAGCACATCAGGCTTGAGTGACTGAGCTGCCACCTCAAGAATCCATTTGGCCCACAATGTCCATACTAACCAGTCCCTTCAGCCCACAGTACCCATACGGCATCGGGGGACCAGCCCTCCCGTGTGAACATGGGACCCAGCGGGTTGCACTTAGTCTAGTATCTTATACAACTGCAACATAACCTCTCAACTTCTACACTCGATACTTTGACTGATGAGGGCCAATGTGCCAAAAGCCTTTTTGACCACCTTATCTACTTGTGACACCACCTTCAAGGAACTATGTAACTGCATTCCTAGATCCCACTGCTCCACAACACTCTTCAGAACCCTACCATTCACTGTGTAGGTCCTGCCCATGTTAGACTTTCCAAAATGCAACACCTCACATTTCTCTGTGTTAAATTCCATCAACCATTCATTAGGCCACTTGGCCAGCCGATCATGATCCTGCTGTAATTTTTGAAAACTATATTTACTATCTGCAATACCACCCACTTTTATATCATCTGCAAACTTGCTGATCTTATCATGTACATTCCCATCCAAATCATTGATTTAGATGACAAGCAATAATGGGCCCAGCACCGAACCACTAGTCACGGGCCACCAGTCCGAGAAGTAACCTTCTACTATATAACCATATAACTATCACCCTCTGCTTCCCACCATGAAGCCAATTTTCTCTCCATTCAGCTATCTCTCCTTGAACCCCATGCAATCTAACTATCCAGAGCAGCCTACCATGCGGAACCTTGTCCAATATTTCGGTGAAGTCAATGTAGACAACATCTGCAGCTCTGCCCTCATCAACCATTTTGGTCACTTCTTCCAAAAACTCAATTAGAGTCGTGAGACATGACCTCCCATGTGCAAAACCATGCTGGCTATCCCTAATCAGCCCTTGTCCATCTTAATGCATGCATATCCTATCCCTCAGAATATTCTTTAGTAACTTTCCGACTACAGATGTTAAGCTCACCGGCCCATAGTTCCCAGCCTTTTCCCTGCAGCCCTTCTTGAATAGAGGCACAACATTTGCCACCCTCCAATCTTCCGGCACCTCTCCTGTATTTAAGGACGACTCGTAAATTTACCCAAAGTTAAATTGACAAATTAATTTTATATTTCAAATGCAAACTAGTCAAACATTTTAAAATGTATTTACATGTAAATAAATCATGTGCCTTTTTCCTATCTGTTATCTTCAGCATTCTGAATTTATTGCAGAATTCTGGGCAAAATACTTTTCTATTCTAAACGTAATTTGATGTCTAACTTTGCATATTGAGAAACAGATTAATTCAGAAAAAGTAATCAGTTCACAGGTAGTTTCTGTAAATACACGCTCCATGGGTTCCTTGACGGGTACAAAATGAAAATTGCTGTATTTAATTTGCAGGAAACACTGAGAGGTCTAAAAAAGAGTATGCGGTTTGTTCAAGCTTTTTCTCAGTATGCAAAATGCTTGTGATTATACTGATTCCCGCCTTAATAAGACCTTCAGATACAGTAAATTTCAGGGAATCTCTGGTAGAAATGGGTAGGTGACATTTTGGGACAGAACCCTTCTTCAGATTAATTGTACTGGGGAGTGTGGCCGGGGGGGGGGGGGGGGGGGCTGAAGCAGAGGTGAGGGCAGGACAGTGCCTGGAAAATGATAGGTAGATACAGGTGAGAATGGTTTTGGCTCGTACTAGATGGGTAAACAAAGACCAGAGATGAAAAGAAGACAAAAGGTTAAGAAGAGAAGTTTCAAGCACAGGGCAGGCCAAACAACTCATTTCATTTTCATTTCATTTCCATTTCCGTTTCAAGCACAGGGTGGAATGGGCGTTACTTTCATAATGGTGATTGACAGGTGAGAGGACCAATCAGCTGGTCTCAAGATTTTTTAAACATTCATAACTTTTTATTTTCAGCGATCGGAAAAATCCTTAGGGCTGTTGCAGTGGAGGAGGACTGTGAGTAAGATGGTGATTTTGGGACGTGTTTTTTTCTAAAATCAATTAACTACGTTGACAGGAAGTAGTCAAGATGAGAATTTTAGTATAATAATAGATTGCAGCCAATAGTCTATCTCCTATGATGGATACAGTGAGATCAAGAAACGGTGGGGTGATGTTGGTAGATGGTCCAAGTGAATTTGATGGTAGGATGGAAGTTAGTGGTAAAGTTGATGAAAAAATGGGTAAACGAGGCAGCTCCGATACAAGTTCAAGTTCCCATTTATTGTCACATGCACCAATTGGTACAGTGGTATTTGAGTTGCCATACAGCCGTACAAATAAAAAGAACACAATACACAATAAAGTTTCACATAAACATCCACCACAGAGGAATCAATATTTCTCACTATGATGGAAGGCAATAAAGTTCAGTCATCTTCCTCCTTGTGTTCACCCATGGTCGGGGCCTAGAACGCTCTTACCGGAGACCGTGGTCTCCGAAGTCCACAGGCCGAGCTGGGCGGAGCTCCAACACTGGCGATCCTCGGCAAAAGATCCCAGGCCTCCGTGATGGTGATTCGGCGCTGCGCCTGCTGCTGAAGCTCTGAGAAATCACATATATTCCCAAGGCCGCGCCAATCCAGTTGGTAGGACGCGGGGGGCGGGGGTGGTGAAGATGCGGCACAGAAAAAATACGGTAAGTGACTGAAAAGGCTCGCCCCTATTCCCCCTCACCACCCCCCCACATAACGCATACTGAGAAACATTAAAACATACATTTAGACGCACTAAACATAACAAAAAAGGCAAAAGGACTGACGAGCTGCTGGCGAGGCAGCCACTGCGGTGTTGCCACCCGATGGAGATCACAATAAGTACGTTTATTTAGTAAATACCCCGGTAAGTAAATATAAAAGGTAATAAATTAGTTTTATTACCCAATTGAGTCACAGATAATCATGATTCAGGAGGTAAAGTGCTGAATTTGGGCAATGAATGCTGTGGACATTAGCTGTTTGTAATATGTGACAGTAGTAAGCAGGGGCAAGACACAAAGGCATTTCGACATTTGACTGACCTTGAATTAGCTGTGCTCAGAACCTAAGAACCACCGTATGTCAACAGTGACAGTATATATGAGGCCAGTGGGAATAGGAGTAGGATAGGATATGAACAGCAGAACCCTGGATGAGATGTAGTTCACTGAGCTTCAGACTGATTAAGCTTTCCTATCAATATAAATCTTTATAATTTGCATTTGCTGCCCTATATCATGTGAATATATGTGATTTATGACTCCATTAATCAGCAAGATGGACTTGTGATTATAAATCCTCTACATGACTATCACTGGAGATGCTCATCTTGCAGCCTTAGTCCTGTTCACACCACAGCCCGGCATTGTTCGTGGACATTTACTGCGATATCATCCTCTTGCTGACTTTCTGCAAACACAGAGCTTGTACCTTACTGCATTTTTACTTCAGTTAACTCTTTTATTCCCCGGGTCTCTGAGATTTGGGATCCGAGTGGGATCTGGGTGGCATGGTGGTGCAGCGGCAGAGCTACTGCCTCACAGCACCAGAGACCCGGGTTTGATCCTCACTGCAGGTGCTGTCTGTATGGAGTTTGTACGTTCTCCCCATGACCTGTGTGGGTTTTCTCCGAGAACATCGGTTTTCTTCCCACACTCCAAAGAAGTACAGGGTTTGGAGGTTAATAGGCTTGGTATAAATGTAAATTGTCCTTAATGTTTGCAGGATGGTGTTAGTATGGTGGGATGACTGGTTAGTGCGGACTCGGTGGGTCGAAGTGTTTGTTTCCACGCTGTATCTCCAAACAAAACTAGTTTACAGATACAAAAGCTCCACTGTTGACCTTCATAACAAGGGGAGTTGAGTATAGGAGCAAAGAGGTCCTTCTGCAGTAGTTGTACAGGGCCCTAGTGAGACCACACCTGGTGTATTAGAGTGCAGTTTTGGTCTCCAAATTTGAGGAAGGACATTCTTGCACAGTTTAAGAATAAGGGGTAAGCCATTTAGTATGGAAATGAGGAAAAACATTTTCACAGAGAGGGTTGTGACTCTGTGGAATTCTCTGCCTCAGAAGGCAGTGGAGGCCAATTCTCTGTATGCTTTCAAGAGAGAGTTGGATCGAGCTCTTAAAGACAGCGGAGTTAGGGGATATGGGGAAAAGGCAGGAACGGGGTACTGATTGTGGATGATCAGCCATGATCACAGTGAATGGCGGTGCTGGCTTGAAGGGCCGAATAGCCTACTCCTGCACCTATTGTCTATTGTCTATGGTCTATAAACTAAATCTAATCCACTGAACTATGCTGGTAGCCTTACCAGAAACTGAGTTGACATGCCTAAATTTTTAATATTCTTTTTGCAAGAATCCAATAAAGTATGTATTTAAAAATATGCATCAATTTCATGATTGGTTGTAGAATGGAGTCATTGAGTCAAAGAAAGATACAATATGAAAGCAGGCCCTTTGGCCCAAAGATCTGAACTGCCCATCAACCACCAAATTATAGGTATATCCCATATCATTCTCAATCATAAATATATGTAAGTACTAGACTGAATGCGACCCGTTGGGTCCCATGTTCACACGGGAGGGCTGGTCCCCCGATGCAGTATGGGTACTGTGGGCTGAAGGGACTGGTTAGTATGGACATTCTGGGCCAAATGGATTCTTGAGGTGGCAGCTCAGTCACTCAAGCCTGATGTGCTGGCAGCTCACTAACGGCTGGTGGACTAACAGTTGACTCACGGCCATTCTTTGAAATTCCACTTCAAGCAGGGTGTAAGGCAACCAAATTCAAATGCTGTTTCCTACCATTTCAAGCAGGGTGCAAAGCCACCAAATTCAAGTGCAGTTTCTTACCACTTCAAGCAGGGTGCAAGGCCACCAAATTCAGGTGCAGTTTCCGACCACTTCAAGCAGGGTGCAAGGCCACCAAATTCAGGTGCAGTTTCCGACCACTTCAAGCAGGGTGCAAGGCCACCAAATTCAAGTGCAGTTTCATGCCATTTCAAGCAGGGTGAAACCAACATAGAAACCACTATAAAACCACACAAAACACCACACTCACAGTTCAGTAGACATTCAGTGTGTTCAGTTGATTCACAGCTCAGACAGTCGTAACCTCTCTCTCTCCCCCATCTTGCAGAGACTGAGCCACACCCTCACTTATGGGTTTTATAATCCCTCCCAACTGGAAGGGGCGTCGCCTTCATGGCATGATTGACAGTAGAGAGATTCTCAAAAAATATTTTTAACACTAACACCACTTTTATTTTTAATTGATGGGATGAATCCTCTGCACCTGATGAGTGGTGAGGAACTGAGTAAGATGGTCAAAAATCACAGCTATAAGAGGTAGCGTTTTATCTAAAATCAATATTCGTGCAAACAGGGAGTTGTCAAGTTTCCACCAATAACAGCCATTTTTTTCCAGTGCAGCCATTTAAAAGCGGTTACCACCACCAACAACAGTGCTGCCTTTCAAAGCAGTTACCACCACAACAACAGCCAATAGACACTTTTTGCAAGCATTTTAGAACCAATAGACACTTTTTGCAAGCTTTAGAACAGATAGACACTTTCTGCAAGTATTTTAGAACCAAAAGAGACACTTTTTGCCAGCATGTTAGAACCAATAGACACTTTCAAAGCAGTTACCACCACCAACTGCCATTTTTTTTTTTTAGCAGTGCAACCTTTCAAAGCAGTTACCTCCACCAACAACAGCCATTTTTTTTTGCAGTGCAGCCTTTCAAAGCAGTTACCACCACAACAACAGCCAATAGACACCTTTTGCAAGCATTTTAGAACCAAAAGCGACAATTTTTGCAAGCATTTTAGAACCAAAAGCGACACTTTTTGCAAGCATGTTAGAACCAATAGACACTTTAAAAGCAGTTACCACCACCAACAACAGCCATTTTTTTTGCAGTGCAGCCTTTCAAAGCAGTTACCACCACCAACAACAGCCAACACACACTTTTTGCAAGCATTTTAGAACCAATAGACACTTTTTGCAAGCCTTTAGAACCGAAAGAGACTTTTTGCAAGCATTTTAGAACCAATTTTAGAACCAATAGACACTTTTTGCAAGCATTTTAGAACCAATAGAGAAACATTTTAGAACCAATAGACACTTTTTGCAAGCATTTTAGAACCAATAGACACTTTTTGCAAGCATTTTAGAACCAATAGAGACACTTTTTGCAAGCATTTTAGAACCAATAGAGACACTTTTTGTAAACATTTTAGAACCAATAGAGACACTTTTTGTAAACATTTTAGAACCAATATAGACACTTTTTGCAAGCTTTTTAGAACCAGTTGACACTTTTTGCAAGTATTTTAGAACCAATAGAGACACTTTTTGCAAGCATTTTAGTACCAATAGAGACACTTTTTGCAAGCCTTAGAACCAATAGAGACACTTTTTGCAAGCTTTAGAACCAATAGACACTTTTTGCAAGCCTTTTAGAACCAATAGACACTTTTTGCAACCATTTTAGAACCAAAATAGACACTTTTTGTAAGCATTTCAGAACAAATAGAGACACTTTTTGCAACCATTTTAGAAACAATAAGACACTTTTTGCAAACATTTTAGAACCACATTAACACTGAACAACATGTGTTCAGTGTTATTCACAGCTCAGAGAGACATGACCCTCAGGCTTCCTCCATCTTGCAGAGTGAGTAAGGCACATCACTTCCGGGTTTTATAGTCCCTCCCCCTCCCACCAGCAGGGGCAGCAGAGAGAATGACAACGTTTTAAAAAACATTAATATCTCTCTGATTTTTCATCGATGGGAAAAATCCTCCGGTTCCGAAAGGCGGAGGGGGGCTCTGAGCGAGGTGGCCAAAAATTACGGCCATAGGTGATGTCATTCTCTCGGAAACCGCAGCACAGTGGGCCAAAAGCGGTCAAGATCAGACTTTTAGTAATATAGAAGATTGGGAAGGCTGCATTTAGAATATTACTAGACTAAGTGGGACCCGTTGGGGAGGTCCCCCAACGCAATATTCCACCTCTCCACCAATTCCAATACACACACACACACACTCAAAAACACTCACACATACACACCCTCCACCTCACACACACATACACTCACACATATACACACACTCATACATACACTCACTCACACACTCACTTACACACGCAATCATACACATACTCACTCATACACACATACACTCATACACATACACATACTCATGTACACACTAACATACACACTCACACTCACATACACACTCACTCACATACACACTCGCACTCACACACTCACACTCCTGTTTTTTTATTAACATTTTTGAGTGAAGAAAGAGTTCGACTGAAAATATTTTCTCCTCTACATTCCCTCTGCAGATGCTGCCTGACCCGCTGAGTTCCTCTAGCACTTTGTGTTTTCAAAGTTTAAGCATCTGCAATTTCTTGTGACAACATTTTAATATATATATTCTTCCTTTTGTTTTTATCAAATTAGATTATTGTGTATTGTTTATTTGTCCCTTCAAGAGAGCAATCAATTAAGAAATATATATTTTTATAATTTATAACCTTTACATTACTAGATGAAAGCAATGAAAGTTAGATGTTATTAATTACAATGAAACATTGGTGAAATGTAGCCATAATAATACAACTAATTTCTCTCCGTATTGAGTAAATGTCACCACTGTGAAACACTAATGCTCACTTCATGACCACAGCTTGACCTGCTGAGTATTTCCAGCATGTTCTCTTTTTATTTCTGATATCCAGCAGCTGCAGTAATCTACTCCTTGTACTAACCATATTAGATATCTAAAAAACATTCAAATCTCTGCTTTGTCGACCATCTTTTATATTTACTGTCTACCACCAGGGGGTGCCGATGAGGACAGCCTCGTCAACAGTCTATCTGTTTTTTTGTCTTTTTTTTTGTTATTTTTGGTGTGTTTTTAAAGTATGTGTTAATGTTCTCTTGTTTGTTTTATGTGGGCGGAGTGGGAGGGGGTCGGGGAAACTTTTTTTTTCAATCTGCCAGAGATGTGATTGTTTTCCGGGTCGTATCTCCGGTTGCTCTGCGGCCTAACATCATGAAGCTGGAGGCCTCGCTCGGGACTGGCTTTTGGTCCCACCGCGGGGGCATGGACTTACCATTGGAGCCAATCCCTTGGCTGTGGATATCGACATCAAGGAGCTCGCAGTCTCGGAAAGAGGCCGTAGATGTCGTGAACTCCAACTACGCAGAAGTCTCGACCAGCCCTGACCCGGGGTCGGATCGCCCGGCGCCAGGGAGCTGAGATTCCCCCTGATGCAGGAGCTTGATCGCCCTGACATGGAGGGCCCGACCGCCTGCTATGGGAGCCAAGATCATCCCGTCAACGGAAGGCTCGAGGCCTCCGTCCGTGGGAGAACAAAGAAGGGAAGAGATTGAACTATTCTTTGTCTTCCATCACAGTGAGGAATGTGGAGGAGTCATTGTGGTGGATGTTTATGTTAAAATGTATTTTCTGTTGCTTTTTATTTGTATGACCATATGGCAAATGAAATTCCTCCTATGTTGCAAAACATACTTGGCTAATAAAGTATTACTGTATTGTACTGTATTGTATTTATTGGAAGATAGTAAAGTATCAAAGTTTGCTGATGATGTGAAAATTAGTGTGAGGGAACGTAGCAATGAGCAGATTAAAACCCTGCAACAAATTGTCGATGAGTGGGTAGGCAAAGAGTTGACAAATTGAGTTTAATAGTAAGATTAAATGAGAACTTACCAGTTTGAAGTTTGATCTTGATTTTATGAGGAGTTACGATGAGCGATTACGTGAAGGGCCGTCCGTCTGCGTGCGCGTCAATCTTCAAAGCAGCGGTGTTAAATCACCGATAAAAAGAAGACCTGAGAATAGTAAGATTGTGAAGAAACTAGAACGTCCATATGACCTTGATAGTTTGAGGGTGGGAGCGGTGGGCATGTAATCGCTCATCATAACTCCTCACAAAATCAAGATCAAACTGCAAACTTTTAATCTTACTATTTTACTTCGGAGTCATGTGTGACTACGTGAAGATTTCAAAGCTCTGTGATTTTACGCCAGTTACAAGTCCAGGCGTCACACACTGAATGGATTGATCATGGATGTGTGTAATCATTAAAGCATTCAGACATTACGTAGTTAAGTAAAGACACTGATGCTTTAAATGAAAGAAAAGTTAAAAAAAATAGTTACCCCTCCCAACCTTGGGGGGAAACTAAGGGACAGAACTTAAAATGGTACGTGCAAACACCCCCAGTCCGGTTATGGGTTTGTTATAAAACCGGTGGACCGTTATTTCATTCGTCCATCCTGCAGCCACTAAGATGTCATCTAGGGGCACATCCATAGCTCTTGCTGCCGACGTAGATGCAGCCCTGGTGGAGTGAGATTTAACCATATAAATGTTTACTCCTGCTACCGCCATTACCTCTTTTGACCATCTGGAGATGGTTTGAGTTGACACCTTTTGGTGTTTATTTATTTATTTATTTTTCATGGCTGATGAGGACCGATTGTTCAGAGCCTCTGACGTTCTCCGTAACTCCCAGATAGTGGTATTAGTATGTTACCACACACACAACCGTTGGTCCTCTGGATATGCCAAGAACTGGATCTCCATCCCTGGCATTCCTGGCTTGCTCTGTTTTATCAGGTTCCTGATTACGAATGTTATGTTGTTCATATTGGTGGTCATGTAGTCCAACCGTAGCTTTTGCAGTGTCTGGACTCTTTGGCAGCATACCAACTTCAGGGTTAGTTATAGGCGGTCCCCACTGTCAAAGTAGGGTTAGTACCACGCTCACATCCCATGTGTCAGTATACCTTGACCTTGGAGGTCTTAAATTGTAAATTCCCTTCATGAATTTTGTTGTAAAGGGGTTCGTTCCTATCGAACTGTGCCCTGCTTCCGGCATCAGATTGGAGGAGAGTGCGCCTCTGGCACTTATAGATGCACTATAACTTAGTTTATAGTTATAGTACAGAGTTGATAGGAACTCCAAGACATCCGTTATCCGTGTTGTATTTGTTCAGACAGTCCTATGCCTTGAAATGGCCTCCTCAGAATCTGCAGACCAACAAGTTAATACGTTCATGTAATGGATGATTGCTCCCTGTAACTGGGTTCACTAGGAAGTCCCTGCTCTTGGGTACAGCCATAACTGGCTGGACTATAATTCCCAAAATGTTTGGGGACCAGGCTTAAGTAGGCCAATCTGGCACTACCAATATGCCTGTGGCTTAGTCTTGCTTGATTGAGACAAATTGGCGGAAAGCATACATAAAAATTCCTCCCCAATTGAGGGAGAAAGCATCCAGTGCCTTGCTCCTGGATCCAGCTCGCAGGACACAAATCTGGGTAACTAATGGTTTAGTCTAGATGCAAATGGATCAACATCTGGTATGCCAAATCGTGTAGTTATTTTGTTAAATACTGTCTGATTCAACATCCATTCCGTGTTGTTATTAAACAGTCGTGATCCAGCATCTGTCACCGTGTTATATCTACCTTGTAGATTTCCCAAATATCCCTCTCGATACACCAGTGCCAAATGAGGTTCGACAATCTGTCGTAAGATACAGATTTTACACCACCCTTGTTAATGGATATGTGCCACCGCAGTGGTGTTATCAATCTGAATTTGAACAACCACCGGTTGCATATCGCTACAGAAAACCTTGAGTCCATATTGTGCCCCCAACAATTCTGGGTAATTGATTCCATGTGTTGGGGAATTACAGACTCCTGCTCATTCCATCTGCCCCCACAGCTCTGGACTGTGTTAGTGGCTCCCCATCCTTAGCCGCTTGCATAGGTCTGAAGAACCCCCGATGGCTTTCAAGCAAGATTTCCCTTGAGCTGTCTCACGTTCGTTATCCACCATAGTTATTCAACAATGGCCTCTGCTGGCAATCCATGGTTTTGCCAATTTGGCCTGCATGGAATCTGAGTGTTCGTTCCTTTGCTTGCTGTAAATTCTGGTAATGCAAAGGCCCGTGACATACTGCTGGGAATGCAGCTACTATTTGCCAATTACACTCGCAGTTTGCCTGATAGATGGCAAGTATTTGACTATCAGGTCATAGCAGGCTTAATTAATATTGTCGTTTGCCCCTAGGCAAAGTCACCAACATATTTACTGTTTTTGATAGTAAATTCTAGGTAATCAATTACCCTTGTAGGTGTTAATTTTAATTTAACTGGATGGATGAGGTAACCAATTCTTTCAAACAGGGTTTTGGTTTGCTTTGACTGATGCTTCTGCCAATTCTTGGTGACTCCAAAAATGAAAATGTCCTTCAAATATGCCATTACTATGTGGTTTTGAGACCTTTGTAGTCCCAGAATTGGTTTCCGTAGTTTAGTCAATAGTCTAGGAGCTGATGTCAACCCATTTGGCAGAGCCATGCCATCCATTAAACTTCAAATATCTCTTGTTCTTAATGAATAGACACCGAATAGTATGTATCTTTGAGGTTGATGCATGCCATGTGACCATTTTATAGGAAGCTCCTATAAAACAGTAGTTAGACCGTAACAAAAAATTGCTGTTTCTGAAAGTCTGTACTGCACAAATGAGTTAAACCTGGATGAAGTGACATCCTCCATCTGTCACCTGTCCTGGAAGGCAATCCTGCCCAAAATACTGGGCCTGCCTTTAAGACAATTCCGGTCCGAGTTCCAAGTCTGCTTGGAACCTATGTATGTCGTGCAGTCAAAAATAATCACATGTTGTTATCTGTTTTTTAAAACCAGATCTGAAATTCATGTTATTGTCATTTTAACACAATAGTAAAATTACCAACATGTAACTGGTCCACAATCCCTTGTTTCAGTAAACCCAGACCCACCTACCTCCATGGCTACCGGTGGTCTTGTGGCAAGCCCAAAGGCCCCTGATGCGGGTTCCTTTTCTCTCCTTGATTGGGAGTAGGACTGGTAGGGAGTGTGGATTCCATGTTTCTCCTGACCTCTGCTTGGGTCTGAAAACCTCACCATACTGAGCCTGCCTTGTAGGACAATTCTGGCCATAATTCTGAGTCTGCCTTGAAAGACGACTGATCATATTTCCGTGCCCAGCTTTCAAGCTACCACCGGCTTCAGTGAACTGCTTACCCCCTATGGAGGTGTGGGGTGTGTTGTCGCCTACTGATGAAGTTTTGCTTGTCGTTGGTACCTTGATTGGTCCGACAGCTTTTGCTTCCTTCTTCTGGTCTTACCTGAAGAGAGGATTCGGCGGCTGGTTTCTCCAAAGTCACCCTGACAGCGCTGTTCCCTTGCCGGCATTTGTGCGGATATTCTGCCAACTGCTGTCTCTTGAGGCCATATGCATGTGCTTCAGTATGTTCATACTTTAATTCGAGATCAGTTACCTACTGATCACTCACACTCCCCTCCACTGAGAGTGAGTTTTGTAGGCAGCCCTGAAAACAGGTGCTGCCGCAGGCCCCTGAGGATACCTGCGCTAACATGGCCCCTCCAGCGGGCCTAAATGAGATTCTTGCTTTGGGTCAGACTGAAACTGACCGTGAATGCTCCTCTCCTTAGAGCAGGAGATATTTGCTAGATCTCTATCCATGGAAGCACCCAGTGGGACCTGGATGATTGCAGAAGTATTTATTTTCTTTTGTGCTTATTATTCATTTTATGTAAAGCATTTTGGTGTCAATGCAAGTTAACTCCAATAGGCTGGAACCAGGAGCGCTGGCAGATGAGGGGTGATCTTATAGAGGCGTATAAAATCATGAGAGGAATAGAGGTAGATGCACAGTCTCTTGCCCAGAGTCGGGGAATCGAGGACAGGTTCAAGGTGATGGGGAAAATCTTTATTAATAGGAATCTGAGAGGTAACTTTTTCACACAAAGGGTGGAGCATGCTGCCAGGGGAGGTAGTTGAGGCTGGGACTTTCCCAACGTTTAAGAAACAGTTAGCCAGGTACATGGATAGGATGGGTTTGGAGGGATATGGACCAAACGCGCTCAGGTGGAACTAGCTGGGACATGTTAGCCGATGTGGGCAAGTTGGGCCAGTTTCAACACTGTATACAACACTGTATGATTCTATGTCTTCTATTATAAGAAAATTTGACCTGAATTTTAATGGGTTAATATAAAAATCTATAAGAATGAATAATCCATTCAGCAATATACTCGTGCTATGACATTGAAAAGAAACAGGATTGTACATATTTGATGATTTAAAAATATGCACATCATAATATCTGTTAAAACCACACACTTATATTGTAACTCTCATTGCATCGCCCATGTGAGCTGAATAATCTGTGACATATTCCTCAATGAGCTAGAAAATTATATTGGCTGCACAATAATTAAATTGACTATCTTTAAATTATGTTCCCTGTTTTAATGTTATTTCAGTAAGCAGGTAGCCAAAAGAAGTAATTAATTACTTTACATTCATTTGAATGCTCATGAACAGGTTGCAATAGGTGTGAGGTTTCAGTGCAATAGATCTTTTTTCTGGAAAGATTTAATACAATCTCACCACGTGGACCTAAATGTAAGGCCGGGTCTCGAGTTTAATGGTCTGCATTTGGTGCTAGGATTGCTCTCTATTAGCTGTTATATAATAGTCTGAGTCTCCAACAGCTGTGCCTCAGTCTCACATGATTCAGTACAGTGTAATGAATTAACCCTTTCCAGGCAAACTGCGGCAGCAGGATAGCGAGGAGAAACTCATCCTTCAACCGAAGTGCTGAATCTTTCCAAGAAGGTCGGTCACTCGTATCAACCTCCGAACCGAGTGCTGTTGCAGTGAGTGGAACTGATTGCAGGGAGCCAAGAACAACCAAGACTTGGAAAAGTGCTCAAAGCAAATTTCTCCCATCTGCGTAATGAAAATTCTGAGCCCTGCATAATGATGTATAATTATTCTGGGGTTATTTTCTTTCCTGGTAATGAAATGCAAGCGGGGCTGTTACAGCAGGGTGGCCATGATGGCGCAGCGGTAGAGTTGCTGCCTTACATTGTTTGCACTGCCGGAGACCCAGGTTCGATCCCGACTACGGGTGCTGTCCGTACGGAGTTTGTACGTTCTCCCCGTGACCACGTGGGTTTCCTCCCACACTCCAAAGACGTACAGGTTTGCAGGTTAATTGGCTTGGTGTATGTGTAAATTTTCCCTAGTGTGTGTAGGATAGTGTTAGTGTCAGTGTGCACTCGGTGGGCAGAAGAGCCTGTTTCCACACTGTATCTCTAAACTAAATGAAAAATTGCACATTGATCAAACAGTCATGAAACGGCCAAAGAGAATGTTAAGCCCCTGTCCCACTTAGGAAACCTGAACGGAAACCTCTGGAGACTTTGCGCCCCACCCAAGGTTTCCATGTGGTTCTCGGAGGTTGCAGGTGGTTGCCAGAGGTTGCAGGTAGTGGAAGCAGGTAGGGAGATTGACAAAAACCACCGGGAACCTCCGGGAACCGCACAGAAACCTTGGGTGGGGCACAAAGTCTTCAGAGGTTTCCGTTCAGGTTTCCTAATTGGGACAGGGGCATTATTTACTGGGTGCTGATTGTACCCGCCATGATTATATCCCCAAAATATGTTTTCACAAGCAGCACAAACAACAAGTTAATTTAAAGTGATTTAATTCAAGTTTTGTCTGATATTATCTGCAGCTATTTTTACTGGTTTGTAATTATTCTTGCAGTACAATTAAAACATGTGAACTTAGGGAATACAACCAGGAATAGGTTATTCTGTCTCTCAAACCTGCTCATCCGTGCAATTATTTACTTCAATATCACTTTCTTGTACTAACCCGATATTTCTTAATTCTCTTTAAAGTTCCAAAACTTATTTATTCCTGTTTTGTTTTTTTAATATCTCCACCCTCTTGGGTCGATCATTAGAAACATAGAAAATAGGTGCAGGAGTAGGCCATTCGGCCCTTCGAGCCAGCACCACCATTCAATATGATCGTGGTTGATCATCTGAAATCAGTACCCCCCATATCCCGTTCCAGCTTTCTCCCAATATCCCTTGATTCCGTTAGCATTGTAAAGATTCACTACCGTCTGGGTGAAGAAATTCCTTCTCATCTCCGTCCTAAATCACTTTCCTAAAACATTTTTCAGAGAAAAACATTTTATCTCACACAGAGGGGAGATGCAGCGAATCTCAGGAACTCCATGCAGGTGCCACAGAAAGCGAGGTAGTTGATAGCCAGTTCATTACTGCAGCTATATTTAAGAGAGTAGTTAGATGTGGCCCTTGTGGGACTAATAGGGATCAGGGGGTGATTCCTGGAGGAGAGAAGGCAGGATAGACTTGGATATACTCTCTAGAGTTGGATGATCAGCCATGATCATAGATTGAGGAAGGCGGTGCAGGGACTCAAAAGGGGGGAAATCCGAATGGCCTACTCCTGCACCTATTTATATTTAGAGGGAGTTTGTCTATGTTTCTAAATGGCTGACCCCTATTTTATTTGTCTATGTTTCTAAATGGCTGACCCTTTATTTTGAGACCAAGACTCCTGATTCCAGACACTTACCCGAGTGAAACATTAGCCCTGCATCTAGTCTGCCAAGTTCTATCTGTGTTGCAATGAGATTACCTCTCATTTCTCTGAACTCCAGGGATTACTATGTATTTATGAAAGCTCAATAATTTTTAAGAATGCAACTTTTGCAAGACAGATTTTATACCTGAGGCGATTGGATTTGCATTAATAGAAAGGTGAATAATGAGGCTATGCAGTTGCCAATGTTGAATTTGTGCAAGCTGTGAGATGCAAACCTCAAGAGATTTTTAATTATATCAGGACAATAAATGGTCAATTATGGTAACCCTTATTGCAAACTTCATCGGAACGCTTGGGATTTCAGTGGTGGGTGGATGGTGGTGTGTATTTCAAGTGGGAGTCGGTATATGGTGAATTATAAATGAATATCAAATGCAGATCGTTGGACTTTGTTCGTTATGGATTAGCTGACTTGCCAAAGGCATTCTTCCTGCATTGAAAATGAAATGGATTAGGCATTAGTGAATAGAACACTGAATATTTACCTAAGCATTCATGGAATTCCACTTGCCCTTGTCAGAATAAATTATACAGTAAGTGGAATAACTTGAGCTAGAACAGAGAAGAGTAGAGCATTGCAACAACCCCTTCAGCCAAATATGTTTGCACTGAACATGGTACCAAATTAAACTAACTGTTTCTCCCTGCATGCGATCCATGTTCCTCTATTTCCTGCATATTCTTGTGACTATCTAAGAGTCTCTTAAACACCATTGCTTCCACCCCTGGCAGAGTGTCCCAGGCACCAAACAATCTTTGTGTTAAAAAAACATGCCCAGCACATGTTTAAAGTTACCCCACTCATGTTAAACCCATGTCCTCTGGTCTTTGACATTACCCTTTCTATGCCTCTTCTATCGGGTCTCCTCTCAGCCTCCGGCGCTCCACAAAACAAGTGTGTCCAACTTCTCCTTACAGCTAGTACCCTCTAATCTAGAGAGCATTCTGGTGAACATCTTCCACACCAAAGCCTCCATAACCTTCTTGCAGTGGATCTAGCAGAACTGCACATTATACCCAATATGCGGCCAAATAGAAGTTTTATAATGCTGCAACATGACCTGATGACTCTCATATTCAATGCCCGATAGATGAAGGCCATGTGTCTTCTTTACCATCCTATCTATTTGTGGTGTACCTTTTGGGTGCTATGAGCTTGATCCTCAAGATCTACCTGTACATACACGCAGTTAAAGGTCATGTCATTAACTGTATACTTTACATTTGACCTCCCAAAGTGCAACACGTCACACGCGCCCAGTTTAAACTCCCTCTGCCATTTCTCTGCCCATATCTGTAACTGATCTGTATCCTACTGTATCTTTTGACAGCCTTCTTAACTGTCCACCACTCCACCAATATTTGTGTCACGACAAACCTATTAATCAACAGGTCTACATTTACATCCATGTTATTTATCGATAACACTAACAACAGATATGTCAGCACTGGCCCCCGTGTACACTACACATCACTAACCTCCACCCTTCCTTGCACCACTAACTTCTTTCTTTCATGGGCAAACTAGTTCTGAAACCAAACTACCAAATCATCTATAGATCCCATGCATCTTAATCTTCTGGATCAGCCTATCATCAGGAATCTTATCAAGTACCTTAACAAGTCCATCTAGGCGACATTCACTGCCCTACCCTCATCAATCACCTATATCACCTCCTCTAAAACTCAGTCAAATTTGTAGGACATGACCTTCCGCAACCTCTCTGGTCATCCAAGGTTCTCTTACATACAATCCTTGTCCCTCCTCCTTACTCTGATCTGCTAATCGTTAAATGATTCCCACATGTCAGTTGTGGACTCACACAACAATAAATGCCTCCAATTTACTCTCCTTGGCTCCTGCCCAATAATGTTGTAAATTTCCCTCCCCCAATTTAATACTTTCCCTCCCCAAGGTCAAGACCTATACCTGCACGATCCTCACCCAGTATTGAAGCTCAGTTTTCAACAAAGCCTACAATTTGACCTACCAGTAGTAATTCCACCTCAAAGTAGCCCCTCTCAAAATGGCCACTCCAAAATGGCTGCTCCACTGGAGCCTGACTCCATTTTGTGTTTTGCTTGGGCTGATAGGCCTGAACAACACCAAGCCCTTACAAGCACACAAATCTTTAAACTGCTCTAGCACTCCTCTCTGCTTGTCAGCTATTTGGTGCCGTTAGAATCAGAAGTTAAGGACAACACAGCACAAGTAAAGGCTTTACTACTGTTCAGAGTGGGCTCTGGAGACAGGCTTTGCATTGGCCAAACAAATGCAATTTGGTTCAAAAGATTCCAGCTGTCTCAAAGCATCGCACAATGACAATGATGGTATAGTTTGATGTGCAAACAATGCTTCTCTGTGAAGAATTTCTGAACAAGATGTATGTGTTGCTAGAGGACATTTATGAAAATAAACTGCCTTTTAGGTAAAGCATGATATAGATGTGGATATATATGTGCTACATTTCCAAACAGTTAGGTTAGCAGGTCAGTATCATAGGTAGAATCATACTCTCTGGACAGTACAGTACGAGGCAAGCAGTATAAGAACGATCCTTGTGTATATAGAATCTGCAGGCTATCCTAAAAACCTTTACAGAAAATGAATTAGTCTTTAAGTGTGGTCTCCATAGCACAGGAGGAAACACAGTGACAAATGTGTGCACAAACAGTGATGTAAATAGGTTTGGATAATCTGCCTTTGTAATGTTGATTCAGCTGGTGGTAAGAGCACCAGGATAACTCTGCATTCTTCTCTAAAACATTACCATGTAATTATTGCAGGAAGGAACTGCAGATGCTAATTTACACTGAAGATAGACAAAACAATGCTGGAGTAACTCAGAGGGTCAGGCAGCATCTCTGGAGAGAAGCAATAGGCGACATTTCGGGACGAGACCCTTCTTCAGACTGAAAAAGGGTCACGACCCGGAACGTCACCCATTCCTTCTCTCCAGAGATGCTGCCTGACCCTCTGAGTTACTCCAGCATTTTGTGTATATCTTCCACGCAATCTTTTATATCCACTTGAGTAAATAGACAAGGCCCTGATTTCAGACAGTATCTTCCAAAGACAGCATTACTCACAGAGTTGAACTCTAACACAGCAGTGACATCCTGAATCTTGTGGTCAAGTCTCTGTAGTGGGGACCAACATATAGCCTTCTGACACAGAGTAACCGGGTCGCAGTGGACAAAGTGCATAAAGGTAACGTGAAAGAAAGATGTAGCCAACTCTGCCTTTTAGGGCCTTTGTACTGCCAAACCATGGAAATCTAACCTTTAAATGCAATTCAGTCCTATTTGGCCTTATCTACAGACTTATGGCCCTGTCCCACGGTATGAGTTCATTCCAAGAGCTCTTGCGAGTTAAAAAAAAATCAACTTGTGGTAAGCACGGAGAATGAACGTAGCGGGTACGACGGAGCTCGGTGACATCTCTTAGCGGTTGTAACGCTAACGGCAGGTACTCGGGAAGACTCGCTAACGGCAGGTAAGCTTGGGAAGACTCATGAAGATTTTTCAACATGTTGAAAAATGTCCACGAGAGCCCCGAGTACCGACGAGGGGCCATTACCGTAAATCTCCTAGTTCGAATCAGGGCAAACTCGGGAGAGCTCTTGGAATGAACTCGTACCGTGGGACAGGGCCATTACTGAATTTTGCTGCTGCAGCTTTGAGATGCTCTTGATACATTTGGCTACTCTTCAGTTCAGTTTAGTTCATTATCACGTGTACCGAGGTACAGTGAAAGGCTTTTGCCTTCAGTAGCTTCTAAAGCAAACTAGTTGAATAATATGAATAATATTCCTGTAACACAAGTGGCTGCACCTCGGTGACAATAAAAACCATCAGCTGGAGATGGTAGATAATAATCGTAAACACTGGTTCATATGGAGTGGCAATAACCCACTGCCCCAGCAGTTTGCTCAAAAGAGGACGCAGTTATAACATAGTGTAGCGGCACCTGCTGGTGCTCGCATGTAATCGAACCCTGAGGTTGGGTTCCTCCAACACGTGATTCTGGGAGGGGTCGGGCCCAGTTAGTCGATCGAGACCACCGTTGTGGCTAGGCATTTATTCAAAGCGTTTGTTAGACTCGTTGTCGTTGAACAGTTTGTGAATAAAACTTGATTTAAAAATCCGACTTTTGTCTGCATCCGCCAAAATAGAACGTAAAACAGAACGGCACAGGGATGAGCTCTTCGTCCTACAATGGTTGCACTGAACATGATGCCAAGCTAAACTGAACTCATCTGCCTGATCCATACCACTCTATTCCCTACACTTCCTTCTGCCTCTCTAAAACGCCACTATTGTATCTGCCTCCACCACCAGCCCAGCCAATGTGTTCCAGGTCCCCACTACACACTGAGTAAAACAATTGCCCGCACCTCTCCAGGGTGGCACGGTGGTGCAACGATAGAGTTGCTGCCTTACAGCGCCAGACACCGCGGTGGCTATGATCCTGACTACAATGCTGTCTGTATGGAGTTTGTAGGTTCTATCCGTGACCTGCGTGGGTTTTCTCCGGAATCTCCCGTTTCCTGCTACATACCAAACACATACAGGTTTGTAGGCTAACTGCCTTGATAAATTTGTAAATTGTCCCTAGATGCTGTCTGTACGAGGTAATTCAAGAGTTCTCCTGGAGCTCGTTCGTGGATGTCAGGTTACTAGGTACTCGGGAAATCCGTGTAAACTGCGTGGGTTTTTTTTTCAACACTGTGAAAAATGTAAAACGAGTAAGAAAATACTCACGATGAAAATAATTGTTAAATTTTAACAATTTGTGATGTACGAGCCGCTACATACCCGCTATGTACATTACACAAGCTCGAATCAGGGGAGAACTCTTGAATTACCTCGTACAGTGGGACAGGCCCTTTAGTGTGTGGGGATTGCTGCTCGGTGCAGACTCGGCGGGCTGGAGGGCCTGTTTCCGCGTGGTATCTCTAAACTAAGTTCTATCACAGTATCTCTTGAGTATGAGGAAATCTACCAAACCTGGAATTGTTCTTATTGCAAGACCTTTCATCCATCCTGCCACTGTTCACCTTCACTTAAAGGCAGTACGAGGATTTAAATAGAGGGTCTGAGTAGGCTAAGGATGCATATAGAGGCGTATAAAGTAAACAGTTCTTGCCCAGAGTAGGTGTCCCTAGGACATAGGTTTAAAGTAAAGGGCAAAAGATTTAATAAGAATCTGAGGGGTAACTTTTTCGCACAAAGGGTGGTGGGTGTATGGAAGAAGCTCCCAGAGGAGGTAGTACGAGGTAAACATTCAAGAGTTCTCCTGATTCGAGAGATCGTGGGTAGGGGGATGTAGCTGTACATTGCGGTGGGCAAGTCCGTAGGAGTTTCTCGACTGTATATGTCATGGCGTAGAGTGACGGCTTCGTACAACAAAATGTGTAACGGTAGGAGTACTCAGGAAATCCGGAAAACTTGTGACATTTTTTTCAACACTGTGAAAAATGTAAAACGAGTAAAAAAATATTCACGATGAAAATAATTGTTAAATTTTAACAATTTGTGATGTACGAGATAGAGACAAATTGCTGGAGTAGTAACGTAGTGGGACAGGCAGCATCTCTGGAGAGAAGGCATGGCTGACCCTGCTTCAGACAGAGTCTGGTGAGAGGGAGTCTAGATATATGGAAGGATAAGGTGTGAAAATGACAGAACAACGCAGATGGTGCTAAGGAAATGTAGCTCATTGTTAGCTATGGGGAAGGTGACAATGGTGCATTCAATCAGTAAAACCTAATCATGAGGTCAGTAGAATGTCAGAGAACTAGGATGGGGGAGGGATGGAGAGAGAGGGAAAGCAAGGGTTAATTAAAGTTAGAGATATCAATGTTCATACTGCTGGGATGTAGCTGCCCCAGCAACTTTAAAGGAGATGTGCTGAGCAACTTTGTTACTGAGAGTGGTGGGTGCCTGAAACATCTTGCCAGGGGTGGTGGAGAAGTTTGAAAGTGACTACCAAACCTGGAATTCAGTTCTTATTTGCCATCAGACCTTGTGGGCAAGAGCCCATTTCTGTACTGTACATGATCTTTTCTATGAATCTAAGTAGCAAGTTCAAGCCTTTTCTTTTTTATGGAAGAAAAAACGTTTTGGGAGAACCCTTCTTCAGACTGTTAGGGGGAAGCCGGGGACCAGGATGCAGACTCCCCAAGGGCGAGGGAGAGATAGGAGGGGAGGAGACAGCAAGGGCTGGGAGAATTCAATGTTCATCCACCAGGATTCCCCAAGGTGTTGCCTCCACTTTCTGTTGCTCACTCTGGCCATGGAGGAGGCCCAGATAGAGAGGGCGGATACGGAATGGGAGGGGGAATTGAAGTGCTGAAGCCCGAAACATTGCCTATTTCCTTCGCTCCATAGATGCTGCTGCACCCGTTGTGTTTCTCCAGCTTTTTTGTGTACCTTTGATTTTCCAGCATCTGCAGTTCCTTCTTAAACAATTGTTTAAGATTTGTCTAACCCTGTCAACTATTGCATCAAAAATGTTTCCACACATTTCTCAACACTCTGCATCACTTAGCCTTTTGTGTCAGAATGTCCAAATTCCCTTTTGTGAAAGCTGAAGAATTAATTCCACATAGCTGCAATTTCCTGAACGATTGTATTTCTGCCTAAAGAACGTCCCCCATTCCCTCTCTCCAGGGATGCAGCCTGAGTTACTCCAGCATTTTGTGTCTACCTTCTTGTATTTCTTTTACAGTAATCTGGCTCACAAGATTCACCAGCAAGCAAATTAATTCATGTAGGAAGATTTTGTGGATGATATAATCAATCGCTGCCCCAACTGAGTTGTTAGCTAATCTACAAAATATGTGTATTTTAATGGCACATAGATTCTCCATTTTTAAGACAACTAGGCAACAAAAGGTTACAATGGAGCCGTATAGTTCATAGTGTTTTAACACAAGTTAAATTAATCATTTTACCCCTGACTATACATATTGATCCCAAGAGTGCCATGAAAATAACTTATTTTTGAACACATCGACGACTTTTATTACCAAACGTATATATCAATCTGTTTGCATGAAGGGAGAATATGAACATTTCATATTCCTCTTGCTGTAATAGAGTTTCTTTGATATTTGCTCTGTGATTGAAAAATAAATGCTGTCGCATTTATTATGGGTCGCTGCTACAAAATCAAGATCTCCACGTCCAATCTTCCCTCCCTCGTGCTGTCCGTTAGTCCATACTCCCCTCTCACACTCCCTGTAGCATAGTCCGTCCAATATTAGTGATATCAGCCGTCATGTTCCTTTTCAGATTTGAAGAATTTTCAGAGATTAATAGTATGATGTATACATATTTTAATCAATGCTTATACATGCTGGGTGGTTCCACTGGATTTAAAGAAGAAATTGGTTAGATGCAGTCTTATTCATCAGGTCATAAGGTCATGTGATAGAAGCAGAAATGGACCATTCGGCCCATCAATTCTACACCGCCATTCAATATTGGATGATCTATCTTTCCCTCCTAACCCCATTCTCCTGCCTTTTCCCCGTAACCCTTGACACCTGTACAAATCAAGAATCTATCTGTCTCTGCCTTAAAAATATCCATTGTCTTGGCCTCCATGGCCTTCTGTGCTAATGAATTCCACAGATTCACCACCCTCTTACTAAAGAAATTCCTCCTCATCTCCTTCCCAAAGGAACGTCGCTTAATTCTGAGGCTGACCTCTGGTCCTGGACTCTCCCACTAGTGACATCTGGTGGCGCTGTTACTAGCTGCCTCCGCCCACAGTCTGGCTGTCTTTTTGGGGGGTTTTAAGTATGTTTTTTTTTTTTTTCCATTGTTTAATGTGGGGGGAAGAGGGTATGGTAAGGGGGAAGCCGTCCTTCAGTCGCTTCTTGGCGAGGATGCGGCTATTATTCGAGTCACATCCTGCCCCCCCCTCCTCGTGGCCTACTAACTGGATTGGCGTGGCCTTTCCTGCCAGGACCGGACCAGAGCTTCAGCAGCGGCGGCGAGGCACTGGAAATATTGCGGAGTGGGCGAGGCTTTACCTGGGATCGCCGCTTGGAGCTCCGGAGCTCCTGAGTGTTGGCCGCTGCTCCAAAATCACGGAGGTGTGGGTGCGGTGCTCCCAACGCGGGTGGCACTGACCTCAACATCGCGGAGTCCTGGGACCCTTTGCCGGGGGTCGCCAGCGCGAATCTCCGCCCAGCACGGCCTGGGGACATTGGGAACTGCGGACTCCGGTGGGAGGTGGCGGATTCAGAGGTCCAGGCCGCTGTGGATGTCCTCCCATTCGACGTCGGAGTTCCATCCTGAGGGCCTGAACATCAGGCCGCCCGTAGTCTGCAGAAGGCTCGGGAGGCCCCGACCACGGGTGAACATTGGGGATGATCAGCGAGGAGGATGACTGGACTTTGGTTCCTTCCCTCACAGTGGGGAACTTTGGTGCCGCTGTGGGGATGTTTGTGTTGTGGACTGCTGGGTTTTGTGTTTTTGTGCTTTTTTAAATTATTTGTATGACTAAGGGAAACATAATTTTGTTGTCTCTTAATTGAAGACAATGACAATAAATTAAATCAAAGCAAATCAAATCAAGTCAAACATCCTCTGCACATCCACCCTATCCAGGCCTTCACTTTATTTCAATTCCTTTTCAATTATATGTATATTGTGCACAGTGGTCCTAGTATATGGTTTTGCAGCCAATTTGTTCTGACTGGTGCTCAATTTGATGAAGCCTTACAATTGCTAGCTTTCAAATTCCTTCCCATTGCTTTCCTTTTGGCTCCTTCAACACTGAACAGATGGGGAACTTGGCAAGGGCAATCATCGGATACAAATGACTATCAATCAATGCCTAACAAAAACAATACCACATGATATGCAATAATTCCACTCCTACCTGCTTTGTTGTATCAGTCCATGGCAAAATGTGTTTGCCACCAAGTTTGATTACAGCATAGAAAGATGCCATTCAGCCCATCGCTGTCTCAGAGAGCGATGACATTTTCCCGCTCATTTTTACAAGCAACTTCCACGCAATCACCAATTATAGCCCGTCCATGTTCGGGGCAATTTACAGTGGTGGATTTAACATATTTATGTGTGCGGTATTTTAGTGATGTGGTAGTAAATTTGAGCGCCTGGAAGTAACGTACATGGTCACAGGGAGAATTTGCAAAGCAGAGGTGAGGTTTAGCTCTGGGTCACAAGAGCTGAGAGGCAGCAGCTCAACTAGTCACCCCACAGTACTTTTTTAAGCAGTGCAAAAAGATTCAACAGAAGCAATTTACGATAATTCACATTTTACATTGCCTAATAAGAATTAAATCACCTGCTTAATTCACACATCTTTCGACCATTCCAGCCCACTGATCATTTTAGTGCTGGTCTAGATTTAGAGTCTAACTGATAAACCATGACATTGCCATTGAGTGGCGGAAGAACACTGAAAGGAACCTCAGCTCACATGCATACTCTGATTCACGCACAGTCTCATCGCACTGGCTCTCGTTACCAAGGAGACCGTGACATTGTTCATAACGGAGGCAGCGGAGGTCAAAAGTGAACACATAAAAACTGCTCTCGACCCACATTTGAAGAGAGACAACAATTTAAGCACAAGCGGACCACCCAATTCCTTCACAAAGCACGATGAATTACAGCAAGAGTAACGTTTGAAAATGAGCCTGATTTTTGACAAACCCCTTACAATAAACGCAGCAATTAATTGTGGAGGTGCAAGAAACCGCAGGTGCTCGAATCTTGAGGAAAACAAAGGCTGAAGGAACTCAGCGGGTCAGGCAAACTTTGTGGAGTGAATGGACATTTCGTGTCGTGGCCAATCTTCAACCTGATCGTTCTGAAGAAAGGTCCCAGCCTGAACTGTTAACTGTCCATTCCACCTACAAATGTTGCCTGAGGTGCAGCATGCGAGATTGAGAATCATGTGTAGGAGGCAGAACTGCAGATGCTGGTTTAAACCAAAGATAGGTGCAAAAAGCTGGAGTAAAGGGCCTGTCCCCCTTAGGCTATTTTGTCAGGTTGTCACCACATGGTCGCCTGTATGGTCGTGAGTTGTCTCCTCAGTCATCCAAAGAGTTGTAACGTCTTTCTGGTCGCCGCTGGATTTTCAACTTGTTCAAAACTTATCGGCGACAATGGGTTGACACCAATGAGCGTAACTTGACTTCTCCTGTAGTTGCTGTCGTAGGTTGTCGCCAGGTGACGTAGACGTAGGTAGGTGCTGATTTCAGTGAATTCCATTGGCGACTACCTACGACAACCTATGTCAACCAGCGACAGGTACCGACGACTGAATTGTCTTCACTTGTCACCGACAGGGTCGTAGCTTGTCACGTGTGGACGGAGGTTGACTTTGGTTGTCGAAGGTTGTCGCCTGTGTGGTCATAGGTTGATGTAGATATATTCGTAGGTGGACGTCCCAATGGGTCGCCGGTAGCTTGCCGTAGCTGGACGTCAAATTGGTGGTAGGTTGTTGTAGATATTGTCGTTGGGAGGGTCGAGTCGCCAATTTTTCAGTGACCTGCTACGAATATGACAGTCGCCAGCAGTTGCCTAAAAGATCGCCTAAGTGGGACAGGCCCTCAACTCAGCGGGACAGGCAGCATCTCTGGAGAGAAGGAATGTGTGACGTTTATACAGATTTGATGTGGACAAGCTTTTCCCTTTGAGAATAGGGAAGATTCAAACAAGAGGACATGACTTCAGAATTAAGGGACAGAAGTTTAGGGGTAATATGAGGGGGAACTTCTTTACGCAGAGAGTGGTGGCGGTGTGGAATGAGCTCCCAGTGGAAGTGGTGGAGGCAGGTTCATTGGTATCATTTAAAAATAAATTGGATAGGCATATGGATGAGAAGGGAATGGAGGGTTATGGTACGAGTGCAGGCAGGTGGGACTAAGGGGAAAAAAATTTGTTCGGCATGGACTTGTAGGGCCGAGATGGCCTGTTTCCGTGCTGTAATTGTTATATGGTTATATGGTTATATGAGTCAAGACCCTTCTTCAGACTGGTTAGGGTCAAAGGAAACAAAAGATATAGGTGATGATGTAGAGAGATGGAATGGAATGGAGATAACAATGAATGAAAGATATGCTATCAAGTAACAATGATAAAGGAAACAGGATCATGATGGCTAGGATGTGTGCATTGGAAACCATTCAGGAAGGGAAGCCCAGGGGCAATGATTTCCTAATCTTGGAAGAGTCAGCAGGGAAAATAAAAGATCCCGCACTCACGGGGATCCACAATGAGAGATGCATAATGAACAGGTGTGACTGAACGCAAGATGGGAAACATCCAAGGTATTTTGTAGTTAGGGCACAATTGAAAATACTGTTAAAGTTGATGAGAGTATTGGTATATATTACGTTTTGGAGTTACCATTGGAGTAGATAATGTACATGATATATTGAAATTGTGGTTACATTTAGTGCAAGATGTGAGATTCATTATATGTGGTGCATTGTAGTGGTATTGAGTAGTCAATAACCCAATGATATGTATATTGAATTTTCCAATTTCGGGGGACCCGTGTATTCCCTCCCTTCTTCGTAATCCCCACACTCCATTGTCCAGACTCTCTTTCACAACCCTCCTCCACCTGGTTCCATGTGTCCATCACAACACCTTTACCTGAGTCCACATCATCTTCATTACTCATCAGAATCCAGAGTCTGCAGCCTTTAGTTGGCTCTGTTTACCACCTTACTGCCTTTGTTGCTACCTTCATCCCACCCTCCCTGTAGGCTGCGACTCTATTCCTTGGAGCGCCGGAGGATGAGGGGTGTATAAAATCATGAGAGGAGTAAATCGGATAGATGTGCAGAGTCTTGCCCAGAGTGGGTGAATCGAAGACCAGGAGGGTATAGGTTAACAGTAAAGGGGAAATGATTTAAAAATAATCTGAGAGGTAACTTTTTCCACACAATGGGAGGTGGGTGAATGGAATAAGCTGCCAGAGGAGGTAGTTGGTTGCAGGGTTTATCCCAATGCTTGAAACAGTTAGACAGGTACATGGATAAGACAGGTTTGGAGGAAGATGGGCCAAACACAGGCAGGTGGGACAAGTGGGACTAGGCCCAACCCGCCCACACCGGCCAACAATGTCCCATCTGCCCTAGTCCCACTTGCCTGCGCTTGGTCCATAACACTCCAAACCTGCCCTATCCATGTACCTGTCCAACTGTTTCTTAAACAATGGGATAGTCCCAGCCTCAACTACCTCCTCTGGAAGCTTGTTCCATACACCCACCACCTTCTGTGTGAAAAAGTTACCCCTCGGATTCCTATTAAATCTTTTCCCCTTCACCTTGAACCTGTCCTCTGGTCCTCGATTCCCCTATTCTGGGTGAAAGACTGTGTGCATCTACCCGATGTATTCATCTCATGATTTTGTGGGTCTTCAACCCAAAATGTCGACTACTCCTCCGACTCTGTAGATGCTGCCTCTGCTGTTGATTTCCTGCAATCTTTTTTTTTTGCTTGGAGTTGTCACTTACTGATTTACAGATGCCAGGAGCTGAATTGTTCAGTCTGAGTAACATTGCAGGGTTATAGTTGAGTGATAAGAAACAAAGCTAAATGTTTAGCTAAATTCATCGAAGTTAACCAAGTATATATGTATTTTGCAAATCATTATATGCATGTATGATTTTATGGTCAATTATAAACATATTGCGGGGTGAAGCCTGTATGGTTATGAGTAGTCGCCCAAAGAGTCGTACCTTTTTCTCGTTGCCGCTGGACTTTCAACATGGTGAAAAGTTTCGGCCACCTGCTTTTTTTTTCAAGTTCTTACCTTTCCGGAGATGTGATTATTTTTCGGATCACATTCTCTGTGATCTGTGGCCTACCATCGCTGGAGCTGGAAGCGTCCTCGGACTGTCGTGAGCCCCACTGCAGAGGCGCGGACTTAACATCGGATCCCTTGCCTGGGATCGCTCCCACCGCGGCCTGCGGACTTACCATCAAGGGCTCGCAGTCTTGGGAGAGGCTAAGTCGGGAGCTCCAACGCCGCAGAAGGTTCGACCAGCCCCGATGCGAGATTCAATCCCCCGGCGCGGGGGAGCTGACAACCCCCCGATGCGGGAGCTGAACGCCTCGACGCGGAGGGCCCGAACGCCGCCGGCTACGGGAGTTCAGCCCATCCCGTCAATGGGCTCGAGGCCCCCGACCAAGGAAGAACAACAAGGGAAGGACTTGGAACTTTATTTTAGCCTTCCATCACAGTGAGGAATGTGTAGGAGTCAGTGATGGATGTTTATGTTAAAATGTGTTTTTTGAATGTTGCTTTTTTTTTAATTGTATGACTGACCAGGCCAGTGAATTTCACTACACCAATTGGTGTATGTGACAATAAATGAACTCATGAACATGAACTTATGAATACATTCCCATCATATCTTTTCCAGTTCTTTCCTACCTCTATCCTGATCGTTACGGTTCTACGAGTCATTCATTCCTAATTTTCCCTGGAATAACCTAAAAAAAGTTTGTCTTCCCTGACAGGTGGCAGGTGCTGAAAGCAACAAGGAAGAGACATGAGGCAGCAGTTTGGTGCCCTCACCTGTCACAGAGATGGATTGCTTGTATTACCCCTGATATATGCTTTCGCTGCGGGAGCTCGCTTCACTAATGATTCACTAATGAGTCTCCAGCGATAATGAAATCAAGAGAAAATGACAACTCCAGAAAACAATGGACTGGATTAGGATTAATTAAAACAAGGCAGAGTTGAATTTGGGTGATGAAGCGGAGGTGAATATAGGCAGACTTTTATGGGGCATCAATATGGCATCTAGACTGATACCCAACCAAAACTCCAACCCAAGGTCGTCAACGATTTCTTTAAGCAGTTTGCTTCAATCTCGAGACCGACTAGAGTCTGTGATGAAAATGATGGCCTTAGGCTTTGATATATTTAATTGGATGAAATTTATGCACATATAGCTCACAGGATTGCTGGAGAAAAAATTCTATCTCAGCTGGTCATGTTGCACACAGTATGAATTTGCTAGGTCCAGACATCAGTAGTGAGTCAATAGTGATAATGTGTGCAATGTAGAAACTGAAAATTATAACTCATGAATTCAACCTCTCAGCGCCATTCGTACTAATAGATTTACTAATCATGCCTCTTGCATTCATCGATAAATCATTGATTCATATAATAAAGAGTAAGGTTCAAGTATAAGGTAGACAAAAGTGTTGGAGAAACTCAGCGGGTGCAGCAGCATCTATGGAGCGAAATAAATAGGCAACGTTTCGGGCTGAAACCCTTCTTCAGATTCAAGTACAGATCCCTGTGGTGCTCTTATGTAAGATAGTCAGCAAGGAGGTGGTGGACAAAGGGGCGTTTTTAGTTTAGTTTTCAGCCTAAAGACAGTGTGGAAACAGGCCCTTCGGCCCACAGCGTTCGCACCGACTAGCGATCCCCACACAGTAACACCACCCTACACACACTAGGGACAATTTTACATTTATACCACCCATTTACACTAATCCTACACTAAACCAATACAATTTATTTCCGCCCATTTTGTTATCAATTCCCCCCAGATTCTATCACTCACCTACACGCAAGGGACAATTTACAGCAGCCATTTAAGCTACCGACCCGTGTGTCTTTGGGATGTGGGGGAAACCAGAGCATTCGGAAAAAAGAAAACCCATGCAATCACAAGGAAAATATGCAAACTCCACACAGACAGCACCTGAGGTCATGAATGAACATGGGTCCCTGGCGCTCTGGGGCATTGGCACTACTAACTGTTGTACTGTGCCACTGGAATCTTGAGCAAACAACATCTATTTAAGGCTACATCTGGTCCAAACCACACTCACAGGGGAGAAAACTACATACAGGTACCTGTACTGAGATTTAATCAATAATAGTTGCCCCTTAAGACAACATAGTTGCGACTGATAAAACTATTCAGCCTTTAATATGTCTCCTCCTCGTACAAACAATACCCCACCTGCAGCTATGCAACTTCGCCCAGCTATACAGAAATCTAGATGGGGTTCCTGATCCTGAATTGGGTATGGATGTCATACTGCCCAGCAAGATTTTTCATCCCACACCTGTACTTAGTCAACTATTTTGAGCTATTTGCAGTGTATAAAATCATGAGAGGAATAGATCGGGTAGATGCACAGAGTTTCTTGCCCAGAGTAGGTGAATCGAGGACCAGAGGACATGGGCTAAGGTGAAGGGGAAAGGATTTGATAGGAATCTGAGGGGTGACTTTTTCACACAAAGGGTGGTGGGTGTATGGAACGAGCTGCCAAAGGAGGTAATTGAGGCAGGGACTATCCTAACGTTTAAGAAACAGTTAGACAGGTACATGGATAGGACAGGTTTGGAGGGATATGGACCAAAGGCGGGCAGGTGGGACTAGTGTAGCTGGGACATGTTGGCCGGTGTGGGCAAGTTGGACCAAGTAGCCTATTTCCACACTGTATTACGCTCTATGGCTCGATGATAAAAACTGCACGGACCACTGCCATGTTTTTGGTAATGGGTGAACATCTGTCAGGACTTTGCACACAATTTCAGATCCTGTGGCCTCTAATGGATAGATTTGTGAATAATAACAAGGCCTAGGTAAAAATTGATCGTGTTACTTCCATATTTGCTTAATCTATCATAGAATCACAGATACTCATTGAGACATTGCAACATGGATACAGGCCATCTAGTCTCGCAACCCTCCACCTGCACTGCCCAACACAATCCATTCAGTCCCATTCCCCATCTACTTCTCCAGTGCTCCAGCACGGCATGGTGATGCAGCGGTAGAGCTGCTGCCTCACGGCGCATACAGTACCAGAGACCCGGGTTCAATCCTGACTATGGGTGCTTGTCGGTACGGAGTTTGTACGTTCTCCCCGTGATCGCGTGGGTTTTCTCCAAGAACTTCTCATCTAATGCTATTTGCTTCATCACCTATTCTGAGCTCATGACAGTGACTTGAAATCTCTGGTGGAAACAGTGACACCAAACCTGAGACATAACATTTAGAACAAATCAGCGTACGACTCATTTCTAAACGAACTACTAAAGATACAATTTGGGTTTTTTTCACCCTGACAATTCTTTGTTAAATGTTATGAAAAGCAGCCAGTTTTGATTTTTACGCAATGTTGACACAATGTTGTCTTTGTAAAGAGAGCTTTAACTAAATGTCAGTTGCGAATTAGGCAGATTGCAAGAAGTGCAGCAGAGCATTGAAAGGTGACGTAAGGGAAGGTCGTGAGTTAAGAGAAAAGATTAGCTGTTGTAGCGGCACCTAGTGGTGAAGATGGGTATTCAGAACCCTCGTCATTGGTCCGGACTGTCACGTGACCAGGAGTTCGTTCGCGGGCTTTTCTGCATGTTCGGTAGTTAGTGCTCCTCACCACGACAGGAGCTTACATCGTTTACTCCCGACTAAGTACACACATAGTTCAAGTGTCACTCCGTTAATAAAGAACATTTTGCTCTACCTGCTTGGTCTCGCTAAACTGTATTGTTTTGATATATAAATAATACAATCGTGTACAAAGAGTTTATTGGGGGACAAAAATGTAATGGGATCTAGGAACAGGAAGGCACTGTGGTGCAGTGGTAGTGTTGCGGCTTTACAGCGTCAGGGACACAAGTTCGATCCCGACTATGGGTGCTGCCGTACGGAGTTTGTACCCTCTCCCCATGACCGCGTGGGTTTACTCCGAGATCTTCGGTTTCCTCCCACACTCCAAAGACGTATAAGTTTGTAAGTTAATTGGCTTGGTATAAATGTAAATTATCCCTAGTGTGTGTAGGATAGTGTTAATGTGCGGGGATCGCTGGTCGGTGTGTTCGGTGGGCTGAAATTTCCACGTTGTATCTCGAAACTAAAATTAAAAAATAAAATACACTCTGCAATTTTTTTCTCTCACTTGCATCTATATAATTCTTGTTTGTAAGTAATGCTTTCACCACTGTTTTCTACACTCATCTCAAATGCCTTCCTGTGTGGCAGCAATCAGCAGGGGGTGCAATACCTTAGGGCCAGAGACATGCAGCATGGAAATAGGCCCTTCGGCCCAACTTGCCCATGCTAACCAAGATTTCCCATCTACACTATTCCCATTTGCCTCAATTTGGAAGATATCCCTCTAAACCTTTCCTATCCAGTATCTGGTCAATGTATTTTAAATGTTGTTATAGTACCTGCCTCAATTACCTCTTCTGGCAGCTCATTCTATGTCTTCTGGTTCTTGATTCCCCTACTCTGGGTAAAAGACTCTGAGCATCTACCCTATTCATTCCTCTCACGATCCCGATACACCACTATACGATCACCCCTCATCCACCTGCGCTCCAAGGAACAACGTTTAGCCTGCGCAACGTCTCCCTGCAGCTCAGGCCCTCCTGCCAATGTAAATCTTCTCTGCACCCTTTCTCTGCACCCGAACAAAATCTTTCCTTCACCAAAACTGTACACAATACTGTAAATACTGTATGTCCTCACCAATGTCTTGCACACATGCAACATAACATCCTAACTTCTATACTAAATACCCTGACTAATTGAAGGCCAATGTGTTGAAAATCTTCTTGAGCACCCTGTCTATCTCTGATGCCACTTTCAGGGATCTATGTACCTGCATTCCAGGGCCCTGTCCTTCAGTGTAACGGTCCAGTCCTGATTTGACACCTCACACTGATCTACATTAAACTCCATTGACCATTCCCCACCCTACCTGCCCAACTGATCAAGATCCTGCTGTGATTTTTGATAACCATCTTCGCTATCTCCGTAACAACCCACTTTAGTGTCATCTGCAAACTTACTAATCATATTCTACATTCTCATCTAAATCATTGATATACACCACAAACAGCAATGGGCCCAACACTGATCCCTGGCGTACTCCAATAGTCACTAGGTCCAACTGAATCAGTGTTTTATAAAGGTTTGTGATTTATTCCGGATCATGACTGCTTGCTGTGGGAAGCTGTACTTTCTCATGAAGTACGTGTATCCTCTAAGTTGATCTCTAATCAGCATCATCTGTCCTTCAAGCCTCCACCAACTCAATCCATTTTTCGGTATGCACACTTTATAACGCGTTGAGAATTTGCACATTGCCATCAAATCGTCTTTCAGCTACACAAAGGAAAATCCCATTTTCTCCGGTCTATCCATGTAATGAAGTTCTTATCTACAAGAATGTTCTACTAAACCTTTTCTGCACATTTCCAATGACTTCACAGTCACAGTCGTAGTGGTCTCGTTACAGCGGAACCAGCATTTCATGAGGTTTGATATGACCTCTTTGCTCGTGTACTCCTGTGCCTCTTGTTGTAAAATGTAAAATCCTCCATGATTTTGTTTGAATACTTTCGCGTCGCCTATTTCCTTCGCTCCATAGATGCTGCTGCACCCGCTGAATTTCTCCAGCATTTTTGTGTACCTGGTATGTTTCCATGTTTGTCTGCCTTTGGAAGAAGGTTACACTCCAGAGGGAAATGTAGCATCTCAGCCCAAGGTGTCATCACGAGCATATTGAGTCACTCTATCTACCTTTCTTGGTTATTTACATCACATCTATGTTACCTTTCGGTGAATACATTGTGCTTGAAAATCGGAGCCGGGTCATAGTCATAGAGTGATACAGCGTGGAAACAGGCCCTTCGGCCCAACTAGCCCACACCAGCCAACATGTCCCAGCTACACTCACGCCAGGCCCATATCCCTCCAAACCTGTCCTATCCATGTACCTGTCTAACTGTTTCTTAAACGTTGGGATAGTCACTGCCTCAACCACCTCCTCTTGCAGCTTGTTCCATACACCCACCACCCTTTATGTGAAAAAGTTACCCCTCAGATTCTTTTAAATTTTTTCCCCTTCACCTTAAACCTATGTCCTCTGGTCCTCGATTCACCTACACTGAGCAAGAGACCCTCTACATTTACCCGATCAATTCGTCTCATGATTTTATACACTACAAGATCACCCCTCATTCTCCTGCGCTCCAAGGAATACCCAGCCTACTCAACCTCTCCCTATAGCTCAGACCCTCTAGTCCTGGCAACGTCCTTGTAACTCTTCTCGGTACCCTTCCAGCTTGGCAACTTCTTTCCCATAAAATGGCACTACACAACTGAACGCAATGCTCCAACTGCAAACTCACCTCAGCAGGTGGGCAGAAAACGTTTGGGATTTCAAGGTTTTTGTGGACAGTACTTAAACAAGACCCATGACAATCACTTATCTACGACTTATCTAAGTAAGTTAGAGTGCCAATTATGAATGTAACTGTGGGATTATAAGGGGTGAATCTCTCTCATTACCTAGTTATCCTATTAGCCGGACATAATTATAGGCCTCTTGTAATGTCGACATAATCCTGCCGAGCAAAGCAGCAACTGGCTGTGGCTGAAGAGGAAGGACTCAGACAACTGGGCTGCAAAATGACCAGCAAGAGGGGTAAAATGGAGGGGAGCGCAACTGGGACGCCACGTGGTGCTGTTGGTGTCGTAGGCCCACGAGACTCTGGAGGTGTTGTGGGCCTATCAACGAAACACCAAGGAAGGAGGGTGCCCACCTGATGACCCCAATGAAGTTTTTACCCCTACCCCCACTCAAGATATTAAGAAGGTACCAATTATAGTAGGGATTGTAATATCAAGTCCCATAAGCTCAACTACATATACTACTGTATACTCGACATATACTCCATATACTCGACATAATCCTACATATACTCCAACATCTACATTTTATTTCTGCCTAAAATTAATTGGTAAATACCAATTGATGAAAAATTCCCAATTGGCATTTAAACTGCTCAACCCCATTCCCCATTTGAGGTTATTTCTATGTACCTAGTACGTTTCACAATGTCAAGGTGTCACCAAGTCCTTTATACCAAAGGAAGTATTTTCAAAGTGTAGTCACGTCATACATGTAATTTTTGTGAGCAATTGTTTTCGAACTTCATTACAAAACTTATCGTAAAAAACATCAATTTTTAAATTATGTTTTAATTAACAGGCTACAGCAGGCTTCATTGAAATTTTGCTGAGAGTAATTTATTTCCATTGTAGATTAATTGACTTTCAGCAGAACTAATTTGAACTAAATGATAATCCACAAAGATCACTCCGATGTTGTGGAAATACGAGTCTCATATTAAACAAATTGTTGAAGTTCTTTTATCTTTCAGGTTCAAGAGCGCAATATTGTTGCAGTATAGTTTTTATACGTTCATTATTGAAGTGCATTAGTGCACAAGACTTGTTTTACAACAGGTGGGTACAGACAAAGAAACTTTAGGATACAAGAGAGTCTGCCTACGTATGGTCCTGATGTTTGGCAAGGGGGCGTAGGAGCCTCCTAGCCAAAAACCATGAGCTTCAAGCTTGCATGAAGAAAGATTTCAGGGGTCAATCAACTTAAAAACTTCCAGGATTTGATTTACAATTCATTAAAAGTCAATGGGCTAAATTTTACTTACCTTTGGTCTACAGTTCTATGGGGAATCCATGCTCCAAGTCCCTTGCAGGTCAGGACATATGTGGCCTCCATGTCTGAATGTTAAATCATGGAATTGAGAGACAGTGTCATTTGTTCTATTGTGCAGAAGAAGGGTCCCGATTTCTTTTCTCCAGAGATGCTGTCTGACCCGCTGAGTTACTCCAGCTTTTTGTGTCTTCCTTGTTCTATCATTGGATTCACCACTGAGTCCAACAGCAAGTGCTGACCAGTTGAGCAGAGGAGTTGGATGCACGATGACAAGAGATTAATTTAGGGTACAGCCATTTTGTTTGTCTTTATTGATCCATCTAACAGAGTACATTATGACGAGACAACTTGCAGACAATTTTCTGAGTGGTAAGTAACTGAGGTAAATAACATTTGTTGACTTTATCTTAATATTTTAATTAATGAATATTGTAATTAAACAAGTTTTCATTTTTAATATTTAAAAATTATTTCAGACTATTATAAGAAAAACAGTGCAAAAGATGTTAATAGCTACAAGCTGATGAAAATCTTTCTTGGCCTTTGAGTGGTGGGGCCTCAGGAGCCACAGCTTAAGGTTCAGTAGTGACTCATGCCATGCTGCATCCCACAGCAGCACCTGTGTTGACCAAGTATCAGCTGCACCAAGCCGTCCAAAGGAGGCGCGGCGGCACAGCAGTAGAGTCGCTGCCTTACAGCGCCAGAGACCCAGGTCCGATTCTACCTACTGGTGCTGACTGTACGGAGTTTGTACGTTTTCCCTGTGACCACGTGGGTTTCAGTTTAGAGATACAGCGCGGAAACAGACCCTTCGGTCCACCGCGTCTGCACTGACCATCGATCCCCGATCATTAACACTATCCTGCACTAGGGACTATTTTTTACTTTTATACCAAGCCAATTAACCTACAAACCTGTACATCTTTGGAGTGTGGGAGGAAACCAAAGTTCTCAGAGAAAACCTATGCAGTCACGGGGAGAACGTACAAACTCCGTACAGTCCCTGGTCTCTGGCGCAGTAAGGCCGCAACTCTACCGCTGCGCCACCGTTTTCTCCAGGTGCTCCGGTTTCCTCCCACATTCAAAAGACGTACAGGTTTGCAGGTTAATTGGCTTCTGTAAATTGTTACTAGTGTGTAGGATAGTGCTAGTGTGCGGGGATACTGATCGGCGCGGACTCCATGGGTCAAAGGGACCGTTTCCACGCTGTATCTCTAAACACTAAAATATCCAAATCTGATTAGTGTTCACAGACAGACGCCAGGTATCAACATGGCCCTCACCAATAATAGCCTTGCAATTAGTCACTGTAGTTCGTGGGCACATGAATGCAACGTCAGTCACGGCACTGAGATTCGCCCACATAATCAGGAAGGTAACCTCCTCATTAACCTGATGCCCAGGTTCACGTTTATCCTGGGGACAGTTTGAGGCTTTTAAAAAATATATCCAATGCAATGCTCAGTGTGAACCAGGGAGAAAATATTCAAAAAAGGAAAGAGGGAATTCACAGTAGCGTGTCCAATATAATGACAGTCATTAACAGAACCAAAGGTGAAGAAATAAATGGAAGAGGTGGCCAGGCAACACACGGGTCAGCCATGTGCTGCCGGGGTAATGTGGCCATTTGTCAGGGGGTCTGCTTGCCCTGCCCTGCCCCCGCTAACCATTTGACTTCAGACATCAACAGCAGCCGGGCCATAATCACAAATCATTCTGATCGCAGAATAATTTTCACTTTGGCTTATCTTTAGGTGTGGATGAACTTTGATTATCCACATCAGAACACAAGGGACAGATTGATTCATGGAATGCTCCCGTGTTTAGATGGCAGCTGGGGGTGGGGGATGGCACAGATGGCAGATGCAGGTTGAGGGCCGGCTCAGGGCTCAGAGGCAGAGATTACAGGGAGGTTTGACATGAGCAGGTGACAGGGTAAGACGGTGCGGGATAAGGTCAGTCTGCTCTTCAAAACTCAGTGCAGCGCAGCACGGTGGCGCAGCGTAGAACTACTGGCCCCTACAGCGCCAAAGACCCGGGTTCAATCCTGACTACGGGTGCTATCTGTATGGAGTTTGCACGTTCTCCCCGAGAGACTTGCGTGGGTTTTCACCGAAATCTTCGGTTTCCTCCCACACTTCAAGGATGTAAAGGTTTGAAGGTAAATTGGCTTGGGATAAGTGTAAATTGTCCCTAGAGTGTGCAGGGTAGTGTTAACGTGTGGGGAATGCTAGTTGTTGCGGACTCGATGGGCCGAAGGGCCTGTTTCCGCGCTGTATCTCTAAAACCTAAACCTATTAATTTATACACATAAAGATATAGTACAACACATTTGTGCAACGGGATTATAACATTGACAATTACATTTATGGCCGTACCTTATCAATAAAAAATATATAATCGATCAAATTCTAATGAAAACCACTCATTATACCATTTACAAGCATGTCTCCAAGTCACATTCTTGCAGTGCATTTCAGCTAATTAATTTCGGATGAAATAGCGAAACAAATTGTGGCAGTACTGACAAACACTTAACAGCTAGCATTCCGACTCCTTCAATGAAAACTCCCAATATTAAGCAAATATATTACACCCAGTTTTACTGGGTTTAATCCGGTTCAAACCTAATCATTTCTATAACATATAGAAATCTCAGAAATACAAAGCAAAGACACAATACTTGCACAGATTTTAAAATCCAATCTGCTTGTGTAATTCTTACTCGATAAGTATTAACATTGTAAGAGTCAATTTCAATAAGTCAGCAGTCTTTGTCAATATTTCAACAAGGCGACATTGATATTTTGACTGTTACCTGCTTCTTGAAGCGGCTATCTATTTAAATTCACATCCTTGGGCATGAAGCGTAATATGTTACTATTTATTCTAACGATAGAGACAAAATGCTGGATTAACTCAGAGGGACAGGCAGCATCTCTGAGGAGAAGGAATGGGTGACGTTTCGGGTCGAGACTCTTCTTCAGACTGAGAGTCAGATTCAGATTCACATTGATTGTCACTTGCACCAATTAAGGTCCAGTGATATTTGAGTTACCATGCAGCCACACAATTAAAAGAACACAACACACAATAGAACTTGACATAAACATCCACCACAGTGATCACTGTGATGGAAGGCAATAAAGTTCAGTCAGTCTTCCTCCTTTTGTTCACTCGTGTTGCGGCCTTGACCCTCCGCAGTCACCGCTACAGACGGCCCGACATACAGGCCCTCTCGTCGTGATGATCGAAGCTCCGACGTTGGGACGGATGGAACCCACTCCGCGGCTTGGTGTGCCCGAATCGGCCACTTTCTTACCGGAGATTGCGGCTTCTCGATGTTATAGGCCGCAGGCAAACCAGCGGTCGGAGCCCTTCTCTGGTGATCCCCGGCAAGGGATCCCTGGCTCCAGGATGGTAAACTCCATTCCACCCCGGTGGCTAGTCGTATCTCAACCGAGGTAAGTGACTGGAAACAGTTTCGCCCTTTCCCCCCCACCACCACCACCCATATGAAAACATGCCGAGAAGCATAATTCATACATTTAGACATACATTAAAAAACAAAAAAATTGAAATGACATACAAACTGCTGGCGAGGCTGCCGTGCGCAGCGCCACCTGATGACGACATCATGGAGAAATGGAAGGGTAAAGTGTGAAAACACAGATCAACGGAACCAATGATAAGGAAATCATGATCAATAAACCAATGATAAGAATGGTTCATTGTTGGCTGAGGGGAAGGTGACACCTTACCTTCCATATCTCTTGTCTCCCTCTCCCCTGACTCTCAGTCTGAAGAAAGGTCTCGACCCGAAACATCGCTCATTCCTTTACTCCAGCATTTTGTGTCTATCTTCAGTTTAAACCCGCATGTTCCTTCCTACACTATGTATTTTACATTGCCTAAGTACTTGACCTTCCCATTTGTTACAGTTACTTTAATTAGGCTAGAAATTCTTCTCTGTTGATAATTCTAAATTTGCTATATATTAGCACATTAGTCAAACATTTCCTCTGAAATTGATTTCAAGATTCTAATTTCAGAGGAAGAGTATAATGTACTCTCTCTGTAGGATGAAGCATATTTAGTGCTACCAACAGAGGATGCAATTCTGGGCAATAGAAATAATGTCTCCACACATTTTCTGCTATATTTCAGTCATACAGCTGTACTGACTTACAGCATAGTATCGGTTGTGTCTGCCTTTTCAATATGGTGTCAATATCCACCTGAAATCTGTAATTATGCTTCTCACTAGTCAATATATAACTAGGTATTGTATCACCTCCAAACGTACAGCATTGTGCTCTCCATATTCATTTGCAGATAATTCATCCATTGCAAGTAATGTAACAGTTCTAATATTGATCCCCATTTTCGTATTAGAGGTACAGAATTTAAACAGGCCGTTTGGCCCACCAAGTCCACATTGATCATCGATCGCCCATTCCCACTAGTTCTATGTGATCCCACTTTCTCAACCACATGCTAGAAGCAATTTTAGAGAGGCCAATTAACCTGAAGACCTGCTCATCTCTAGGATGTGGGTGGAAACTGGAGCACCAAGAGAAATCCCACACGGGCCGCTGGTTCTGTCAGGCAGCAGCTTTTCTGTATCACTCTTGCTTGGTTTTAATTTGTTAATTAGTTTTATTATAATTATTATTACATATTAAAAGAATGTGTTCAGCATTATGCCTCCTCCCCTCAAACCAATTAAACATGGTGCGTCATGGCTGGGCAGCGGTAGAGCTACTGCCTTACAGCGCCAGAGACCCGGGTCTGATCCTGACTACAGGTGCTGTCTGTATGGAGTTTGCATGTTCTCCCCGTGACCTGCGTGGGTTTTCCCCAAGATCTTCGGTTCCCGCCCACACTCCAAAGATGTACAGGTTTGTAGGTTAATTGGCTTGGTGTAAATGTAAATTGTCCCTAGTGAGTGTAGGATAGTGTTAATGTGCGGGGATCATTGGGCGGTGCGGACCCTGTGGGGCGAAGAGCCTGTATCCGCTCTGTATCTCTAACCTAAACCAAACTATTGTTGCCCCTGTAGTCAAGTGCGTCCATTTTCTACATATATCTGCTCTGAGGCACATATATGAAAAGCCGAGATATACAAATCTACAGCACGACACCCATTAACAGCTCTGCTTGACCAAGCTCCTTCATTACAGGAGGTACAAGTTGCTTTTAACAGCGAGAATTATAGTTGTTCTTAAAGTTTTTCTCCAAAAATGATTATAGAATGAATCACAGATAACTACCAGGTTTATCCCTCTTCATTGCATTGGAGTAAACTCGGAGGAGAGAAATCTTCCAGCAGATGAGTCTAGCTCTGCATCAGGTCAACATTTTCTCTTCATCCCTATTCTCGTCACTGTTCACAAAACTGTTGTCAGAATCTCTGTTTTTCACATTTATTTCCCTTCCCAACTTGACATTACATAAACTTGGATTGAATCAAGCCTTTTGAAAAATCCTTTCTCAATATACAATATAATACAATATTTATTGCCATTTGAACCTCAGTGAGGCTCAAACGAAACTCTGTTTCTACAGCTATACAAACAAAAATGATTCCTACTAGACACACAACCAATTCACACAAACATCCATCACAGTGAATCTCCTCCTCACTGTGATGGAAGGCAAAGTCTTTTCTCTCCCCTGCTCTCCATTTTTCTCCCGATGTTGAAGCCCCAGGTGGGCGATGGTAAGTTCCACGGACATTTTAGGCCGCACCGGGCGATGTACAGCCCCGCTGCGGGTCGTTCCAACCCCGTGACACGGGCTGGAGAAGTCGCGCTGCTGGCCCTGCTCCAGATCTAAATGTCACAATGTTGGAGCCCCCGGCGGGCGCTGGAATGTCCCACGGCCATTAAAGCCGCGCCGGGCAATGTACGTTCCCGCACCGGGTCGTTCCAACCCCGTGACACGGGCTGGAGAAGTCGCGTTGCTGGAAAGCGGTCTCCACCCGGACCCGCGAGCTCCCGATGTCACAATAAAAGAAGACAGACAGGCTGTAGGGGGCGCTGCAACAGTGTCGCTCCGCTTTCAAACCTTTCCAATACTTCAATATCTCTATCTTTTTTAAGGAAGACAAATTATTAATTCAATATTTCAGTTTGGACCGGTGCTGCCAGAAGAGGAAATAATTTCAGTTAAATAAAGGGAGGCACGGTGGTGCAGAGATAGAGTTGCTGCCTGACAGCACCAGAGACCCGGGTTCGATCCTGACCGCGGGTGCTGTCTATACAGAGTTTGTTCGTTCTGCCTGTGACCGTGTGGGTTTACTCTGGGTGCTCGTGTTTCCTCCCACACTTCAAAGACGTGCTGTTTGTAGCTTAAGTGGCTTTGGTTAAAAATTGTCAATTGTCCCCAGTGTGTGTGTAGGATAGTGTTCGTGTACATGGTGACCATTGGTCGGCGCGGACTGAGTGGGCCGGGGGGCCTGTTTCCACGCTGAATCTCTAAAGACTAAAGTCTAAAAAGTAAACTGAAGAATTTGCAATCTTAGCTCATGTTCATTTTGTATTTAAAAAAGACACAAAGTGCTGGAGGAACTCAGTGGGTCAGATAGCATCTGTGGAAGACATGGATAGGCAACATTTCAGGTTGCGATTCTTCTTCACTGATTGTGGTGGGGGGTAAGAAAGCTGGAAGAGAGGTGGAGGTGGAATAAAGCCCCAGACTGAAGTAGAGTCTCGAACGGAAACATCACCCATTCCTTCACTCCAGAGATGCTGCCTGGCCCGCTGTGTTACTCCAGCTGTTTGTGTCTATCTTCGGTTTCATAGTCTGCAGTTCCTTCTTACACACGTGACAGGTAGATGATGCAGGTGAGGAGAGGGTTTGATTGGCAAATGGTTGGATAAAGGCTGATGATGAAAAGTCAAAAGAGTGAGATAAAGAGCTAAGGATGGAAAAGGCAGGGGATGTGAAGGCAGGGGTAGAAATATAGGGACAAGAGAAGGGAAGGGGCAACGGGAAAAGGAGAAATGGGTGCGCATCCAGCTGGGTCACAGGGAAGAGAGAGGGATTAGGGCTGTTGGTAAGTTATCTAAAATTGGACAATTTAATATCCATACTGTTGGACTGTAAGCTACCCGTGGAATATGTCATGCTGTTTCTCCTGTTTGCATGTGGTCCCTCTCTGGCTGTGGAGCAGTATGGGAGTGGGAGGGGGAATTAAAATGGTCAACATTCCGGGAGACCTTGGTGACCGACAACAAGAGTTCAACGAAATGGTCACCTGGTCTATGATGTGTTGCACGCAGAGGCTGATGGGATGAAAAGTAAAGGGCCTGTCCCACGAGCATGCGACTCCATGCGGCAAGCGTGACCTAACGTGGTCGCTTGAGTCGTATGGCCTCGCGGGGCCCGGTCCCACTTCGATCGCCGGAGCCGTATGGAGTTGTGCGGAGCTGGTCCCGACATCGCGCGGGGCTCCGGAAAACTGACAGTGTTCAAAAACTCTGTGCGGCAATGGCCTGCCGGCCCGCAGCCGCCACGTCGCCGTACCAACCGCCTCGACGGGCGTGCGCAGCGTCTTGACGCCGTATGTCACGCGCGAACTTCCCACGGGCTTCGCTCGAACATCACGTCACTCACTCGACCTCCGCGCGGCCCCCGCTTCCGGTTTGATCACGCTTGCTGCATGCAGTCGCATGCTATTGGGACAGGCCCTTTACGACCAGGGGAACCCTATCCTCGTTCCGTCTGGGGCGAGGGGGAGCGCGAACAGAACTGCCGCACGTAGAGGAGACGCGGGTGAGGGGTCCAGATTTGCATCGTTGTTAATTCAATTCTACTCTGATTCCTGTGAATTACTATCAGATTATAAATCGTTTTATGCAATTTTACAGAAAATAGTAGTTCATTTTCATCTTTTTTAAAGTTGTCTGTTTGTGCTACGATATTGAAGAACAAAGTTATAGAGATGCACAATCTTCTATCCCGTTTATCAGTCTAGTTTATTGTGACGTGTACCGAGGTACAGTGAAAAGCTTTTTGTTGCATGCTAACCAGACAGCGGAAACACAACACATGATTGTTACAATCAGTCCATTTACAGTGTAAAGATACATGATACATGGGCAGTACACTGCAAGGGCCAGGAAGCGAGCGGGTAAGATCATCTCTGACCCCTCTCACCCTGGCCAAAAACTCTTTGAAACACTTCCCTCTGGAAGGCGACTCCGGACTGTCAAAGCTGCCACATCCAAATATAAAAACAGCTTTTTTCCACAACTAGTAGCTCTACTCATTAGCCAAAAATCTGTAGCCTCCTTTTGCTCTGGTATTTTGTTTGCTTCACATGTTTGATCAATGGTGTTTTATCATTAATGTTTAATGTTTTATGTGTTATTCGTAACTGTCACTGTATGTCATGTTGTCACTTGCGTGCGGAGCACCAAGGCAAATTCCTTATATGTGAATACTTGGCCAATAAATATGAATGACTTAGTCATTCATTCATTCATTTATAAGGAAATAACATTGATCATTTTCTTACATAGAGTGTTGTTTAAGGCTTCTGGACAGTCAAGATTCTGCAAGGTTTATAAGAGTCAAATATCTGCATGTTTTTGCTAACTGCATCTTCATCTCCACCTTTCTCGAAGGCATTATACTCAGAGAAACATAGACAATAGGTGCAGCAATAGTCCATTTGGCCCTTTGACCCAGCACCGCCATTCAATATGATCATAGAAACATAGAAAATAGGTGCAGGAGTAGGCCATTCGGCCCTTCGAGCCTGCACCGCCATTCAATATGATCATGGCTGATCATCCAACTCAGTATCCTGTACCTGCCTTCTCTCCATACCCCCTGATCCCTTTAGCCACAAGGGCCACATCTAACTCCCTCTCAAATATAGCCATTGAACTGTGGCCTCAACTACCTTCTGTGGCAGAGATTTCCACAGATTCACCACTCTGTGTGAAAAAAGTTGTTCTCATCTCGGTCCCCCCCCTTATCCTTAACCTGTGACCCCTTGTTCTGGACTTCCCCAACATTGGGAACAATCTTCCTGCATCTAGCCTGATCATCCACAATCAGTATCCCGTTCCGGCTTATTCCCGATATCCCTTGATTCCCTTAGGCCTAAGAGCTAAATCTAACTCTCTCTTGAAAACTTGCCCCTTGCTAAGTGTCGTTGCAATCTTCACTGCCTAGCTTAACCACGTTTTTGTTCACAACACAAGGCTAAAGACTGACTATTGCAAGTAAAGTGCTTTGTAAATGATCCAAAGATTATTTAAAATGTGAGCACTTCCCAAAACTCAACAGATAATTGTCCGTTGAAAAGAAGGCACTTTATAGAGCAGCATCATTGTAGGGAATGCACATTCTCAGCTCATCGGTGTCCAAACCTCTATAATCATGCCTCATCGCAAAAATAGATCCTCACCATTACTGAAGAGGAGATGATAATTTTCTTTGTGTAGATTTATATCCCGTGTCCTTGGCAGCCAGCTGAGAATCTAATGACTACAACGGCTGGTATGGATCAAACACCCTTTAGCGAAAATCACACAGATTTCTGAAGTGTTGCTCAGTCAACACAATAAGGGCAGGTTATACTCAAAGCAAACTGCTGAAGGTGTCCTTTACAATTAAAGAAAACTGTAACTCGAGATTTTGTGTGGCTGTAGAGACCTAGGAGTCATCGAGTCATAGTCATAGAGCAATACAGTGTGTAAACAGGCCCTTCAGCCCATCTTGCCCAACATTTCCCAGCTACACTAGTCCCACCTGCCCGTGTTTGGCCCATATCCCCCCGAACCTGTCCTATCATCCATGTACTGTACCTGTCTAACTGTTTCTTAAAGTGTAGAAAGGTTCTGCAGGTGCTGGTTTAAACCGAAGATAGACACAAAATGTTGGAGTAACTCAGCGGGACAGGCAGCATCTCTGCAGAGAAGGAATGGGTGGTGTTTCGGGTCGAGACCTGAAACATCACCCATTCCTTCTTTCCAGAGATGCTGCCTGTTCCGCTGAGTTACTACAACATTTTGTGATTAACTGTTTCTTAAATGTTGGGATAGTCCCTACCTCAACTACCTCCTCTGGCAGCTTGTTCCATACATTGTATTGTATTGTATTGTATATCTTTATTGTCATTTCCTGAGTATTCGCATACCCAGAGGAAACAAAAAAACATTGCTCAACCAGTGTCCTTTCAGTGTGCATGAAAAAATAAATAGAAATAAAAAATACATGTATCATGAACAAATTTAACACTCTACTAAACATTCAACAGCCGTTCCGACCGGCAGCGGCACAACAGTGGCTCTGCTGCAGTGTGGGGGTTTGTGCGCGATACTTGGCAGGGGCCAAGTATCAAGGGGCCACCACCCTTTGTGTGAAAAAGTTATCCTTTAGAACATATTAAATCATTTCCCCTTCACCTTAAACCTATGTCCACTGGTCTTCGATTCACCTAAGAGGAGAGGAACCTTCTTGCAAACCTAATTTAACTCTTCAGTCATTCTTTGTAAAAAAAAAAATACAATCTCACAGTTCCATTAAATACTATAAATGGACAATATATTGATTGATAAGTGAAAGACAAGTCTTTAGTTTAGTTTAGATTAGAGATACAGTGCGGAAACAAGCCCTTCGGCCCACCGATTCCGTACTGACCAGCGATCCCCGCACATTAACACATAAATCTTGTAAAAGGGAGGAGCAAGCCCACAGTGGCATTTGAAATCATGGGTGGGAAGTTTAAAGTCAATGTCTTGCTTATCTGGGTGTCACAATAATGAGAAGCACGGGAGTGATTGATGATTGGGACTTACCATGTTTTGGTTACCATCAAGACAACTTAGTGCAGACTAAAAATACGTGATGTAGTAACTATTGCTGAGATACAACATGGTCACCAGATAACGATACACAAACTCCAAAGAGTTTATAGACACGAATGATGGAATAACTCATCAGAGATGCTGCCTGTCCTGCTGAGTTACCCCAATATTCTGTGTCTATCTTCGGTGTAAACCAGCATCTGCAGTTCCTTCCAACACATTCCAAAGAGTTTCATCCGGCTCTCCTTGAGTTAACCAAGTCCTGCCACAAGAGGGTGCTCTCTATCTAGCCTGCAGCACTCTGCACACATGTCCCCACACAGTCTACATTCTGCTTGTGTTCATTCGTCCTTCCTTCAATAAAATCATTCAGCATCTGCAGCAAAATGGAATGGGAAGAGCATTTAACCCTGGAAATGGTGAGGTTGAGAGTGATGATATATTGTTGGGGGGAAAATGTGAATCCAATACGGGCAGCACAGTGGGGTGCAGCTGCTAGAGCTGCTGTCTCACAGTGTTAGACACCCAGGTTCGATCCCTGTGTGGAGTGTGTACATTCTCACTGTGACTTGGTGGGTTTTCTCCAGGTGCTCCTGTTTCCTCCCACATCCCTAAGACATGCGGGTTTGTAGGTTGTTTGGCCTCCAGTGTGCAGGGAGTGGATATGAAAGTGGAACAACAAGAACTAGTGTGAACGGGTGTGTAAGAAGGAACTGCAGATGTTGGTTTAAACCGAAGATAGGCACAAAATGCTGGAGTAACTCAGCGGGACAGGCAGCTTCTCTGGAGAGAAGGAATGGGTGACGTTTCGGGTCGAGACCCTTCTTCAGTCTTCTCCACCCGTTCCTTCTCTCCAGAGATACTGCCTGTCCCACTGAGTTACTCCGGCTTTTTGTGTCTGTCTTTAGTGTGAACAGGTGAGCAATGGTCAGCATGTTGCTGCATCTTTCAATCAACCTCACCCTAAAAATGCCCATTTTAGCTTTAAACAGGGCCAACTTGGGGGGCAGGGTCATCAACTTGCTTGTATGGACTGGGTTGGCAATTCAGATATTATGACGAGGCTGTATGCAGTAGAATCATCAGGGAGGCCAGGCTGGCTCCATTCTAGGGGTGGAGTTGGATTCACGGGCGGTTGGTCTTGGAGGGGAGGATGCTCCTCAAACTGCGGAGCATTCTGGACAATACAGCTCATCCCCTCCAGGACACATTGGTCAACCTGAGGAGCGCCTTCAGCATCAGACTGGTTCCACCAAGATGCAGCATAGAAGATCCTTCTTCCCTGTGACTATCAAACTGTACAACTCCTCCCCATGCTGTCATGGGATAGACTGACTCCCCTCCACCTCTCCTTTCCCTCTCCCCTTCCCCCCTCCCTCCTCCCTCCTCCCCAATCTTTACACATCCCCAATCCTGGACCCCCCACTCGTCACTTTAATTTCATGTTTCATGTATCTTGTTGTGTGTTTATGACTGTTGGCAGACCAATATCCCTCCTGGGATAAATAAAGTTCTATCGTGTCGTTCCGTGTCAACCGACATTTAAAATTTAATCACGGCTGCTTGAGTTTTCTGAGCCTTGGAAAAGCCTCTGGTGAAGGGACATGACATGTGGATGCAGAGGTGGTATCCTTCCAATTCAGTGCTGAAGTTAATGAATCTGCATCACCTAATCACTGCAATCAGCCACCAATGCCCACTGACTTGCATCTCCTCATAACCCCTCCAGCCTCATTCAACCCAGCTCCTATACTTTCCACCCTACTTTGGCATCCAACCTCCCTAACCCTTGCCCACAGTATTCCCCTGGTCTCCATCTTCAGTCTCAAACTCCCCTTGTAGTTTCCAGTTTGCCACTAACCCCTTTATTGAGTTTCTCTCAGACTTTGCTCTGGCTACATCTCTTCCCAACTCCAGACTCCAACTTTGAGATGTAGAGAAATATCTTTAGTCAGAGGGTGGTGAATCTGTGGAATTCTTTGCCAAGTCAGTGGATATTTTTAAGGCAGAGATAGATATATTTTTGATAAGTACGGGTGTCAGAGTTCATGGGGAGAAAGCCGGAGAATGGGGTTAGGAGGGAGAGATGGATCAGGCATGATTGAAGGATGTAGACTTGATGGGCCGAATGGCCTAATTCTACTCCTATCATTTATGACCTTATGATTCCCGAAACGCACCACCTTAATTCCACCTCCCATTCCCCAAACCCTCACCCCTCACCAATATCTTCCCCACCACCCACCTCCACATCCCCAGCCCCTTCCCAACCTGTCCTCCATTGGGCTCCGACTGGGGTATGGTGCTGAAGTCCTCGCCACTTGCACTCAAACGGCTTTTGGATGTGGTCAGCGGCTCCCTGGAACCGGCCACAAATAGTCATCGGCTTTTGTAAAACATGTTTCACTGGATGTAAATTTACAGGTTGAACCAGCATTCAATCGCCCATCCCATTCGCCCATGAGTCGGTAATAAATAATTTTCTTTTTTAGTGCAGTTTAGTTTAGTTCATTGTCACGTGTTCTAAGCTTTTGTTGCGTGCTAACTCTACCGCTGCGCCCAAATTCCTCAGAGTATGAGGTTAAACTGTTCTTGTGTGTTTCCTAATCTAAAAATAAACCCCTGTCCCCACCCAAATCCAATTATTACCCAGTCATATGGGTAATAAACATCTAAAATGTCTAGCTATGTAGAGCTATGTAAAACTAAACACCAGCATCTCAATATGATCTCATTATGAGAATTCATGGCATTATCTTTGTTATTTGCATGTTTTTGACAGCTTGCCTGCTCCACATTGCAGTTTGTTGATTCATAATTGCAATGTTTGAGGACTCACTATCAGCAGCAATATGTTATTTTCATTATTTATATCACAAACAATCACAATATTTTAGCACTGTAGGCCTGGACTATTATTTACTAGATTGAGTGGAATATTTCTATGCTGCATGTGTCATAGAGATGGGTCTTTCCTTTAACATTAGGCGCAGCTTGTTAGCACAAAGTGAGAGTGATCCTTACTTTGTCTTTCCATCCATTGATTCTCCTGTTCAGGTGGGTCACTGTAAATCTCTACCCAGATGGCAGTGAAGGCCAAATCATGAGAGATATTAAACGAGGCAATAGATAAATATTTTAAAGAATGAGAAATTGATGGTCATGGGGGTCTATCTTAGAAGAGGAGGCCAGCACCAATCCTACTCCGATTTTATTGTGTTTAGTTTAGAAATACAGCGCTGAAACAGGCCCTTCGGCCCACTGATCCACATCAACCAGCACTGTCCTACACACACACTAAGGACAATTTTACATTTACACCAAGCCAATTAACCTACAAACCTTTGGAGTGTGAGAGGAAACCAAAGATCTCTGAGAAAACCCACGCAGGTCACAGGGAGAACATCCGGTGGCGCTGTTGCTAGCTGCCTCCGCCCATGGTCTGGCGGTCTTTTTTTATTTTGTTATATTTAGAGTGTGTTTTTTTAGTCTTTTCCTGTATTCTATGTGGGGGGAAGCGGGTAGGGTAAGGGGGAAGCCGTCCTTCAGTCGTTTCCTGGCGAGGATGCGGTTATTATCCGAGTCGCGTCTTCGCACCTCCCCTCGCAGCCTACCAACTGGATTGGTGCGGCCTTTCCTGCCGGGACCGGTCCAGAGCTTCAGCAGCGGCGGCTAGGCGCTGGAAACATCGCGGAGCGGGCAAGGCCTTCATGGAATCGCCGCTTGGAGCTCAGGAGTGTTGGGCCGCTGACCTCAACATCGCGGAGCTGTGGGTGCGGAGCTCCCAACACGGGCGGCGCTGACCTCAACATCGCGGAGTCCTGGGACCCTTTGCTGGGGGTCACCAGCGCGAATCTCCGCCCAGCGAGGCCTGTGGACATAAGGAGCCGCGGACTCCGGTGGAAGGTAGCCGACGAGAGGTTCCCAGAGAGAGGGCCTGAACATCGGGCCGCACGTAGCGGCAACTACGGGGTGCTCGGGAGGCATTGGGGAGCATCAGCGAGGAGGTTGACTGGACTTTGGTTCCTTCCCTCACAGTGGGGAACTTTGGTGCTGCTCTGGGGATGTTTGTGTTCTGTGTCTTGTGTTTTTTGTTTTTTGTATGACTGTAAGCGGAAAATAATTTCATTGGCTCTTCATTGAAGACAATGACAATAAATTAAATCAAATCAAATCAAGAATGTACAAACTCTGTACAGACAGCACCCGTAGTCGGGATTGAATCCAGTTCCCTGGCACTGAATGGCAGCAACCCTACCGCTGCACCATTGTATCCCCAATCACATGTTCTCATGAAAGCCTCGTTTACTTTCTCTCTTTGAGATTTTATTTCTTGGCCTGATTTTACATCAAGTTCAGCCACTCTACCTTCCCTTCCTTTTCAATCTGTGCATTGTTATTTTAATTAAGGTAGATACACCCAAACCTTCAAAGCAGGCCAATGACAACCGGCACTCACTCCATGAGCACTCTGCTGCCCAGAAACGGCTCAGCTCCAGGAGCAGCATCCTGGACACCACTGAAGTACTGGAGACCGCCCCAACTGATGCCAGGATTACTGAATGGCAGAACCAGTGGAACAGCCTTGGCAGCCAGACAACCCAATGGATGGAGAGAGGCATCACCCCAGACGGATGCCTCGCTACCAGCCACGCTCAACCTTGGGCTGTCTGGATAACACTGAACCGCCTGCGGGTCGGAGAAGGACGCTGCAAGGTGTCCGTGAAGAAATGGAAAATAACAACTTCCGGTGCATGTGTGTGTGTGGCAAATCCCAAACCATGGAACACATCATGAGATCCACAATGTACTGAAGATGACCTGGCCGAACCAAATGCCGCTGCGCTCGCCTGCGCCAAGCACTGGAAAGACGTGATATAGAAGATGGCCGCACACGAGGAAGGAACCCAAACCTTTTTGGCTATTCCCCGCTTCAGAGAGATAATTTCTGGTTCCATTCCCCCCGTTCTCCAAAATAAACTGCAGAACTATTTTTTCATAATTGGAATCCTTTCTTTTTTTTTGTTTTTTAATATTTTATTTTATTAGAAGTAAGCACAGTCATATGGCACCAAAGTGCCTAATATATATTTTCATAATACATTTTATGTACAACTTCTTTTTTTTTGTTACATTGAAAAAAGATGAGAATAAGAAAAAGAAGTTAGATAGTAAAGGATAGAAAAATGTGAAATATATAGTGTGTGAAGAAAGAAAACGAGTAAATGAAGAAAGTTGAGAGAGAAAATAGTGAAAAGAAAAGGAGATCATTATTTATAGTCTTGACCAACCCTCGTCCAGTCCTGAAACAGTTATTTTTTACAATTGTGTTGCACCATATGATTCCAAAAAAACGACGAATGGAGACCAACTCGTTATGAATTGGTCTGATTTATCCATTAGGAGGAATCGCATTTCCTCAAGATGAGCGGTGTCCAACATACTTGCAATCCACATTTTAAGCGTTGGTATTGATGTACCCTTCCAAAATTTAAGTATTAATTTTTTTGCTATTATTAAACCATAATTAAGGAATAGATTTTGAGATGCGTTCAATTTATTCCCATCTTCCATTACACCAAATATAATCATTTCAGTATTAGGTTCCATTCTTGTCTTGAATAATTTTGTAAGTATTTCAAAAATATCATTCCAAAATCTATAAAGTCTTATGCAGGAAACTAAGGAGTGTGTTATAGTTGCCTTTTGGGCTAGACATTTATCACAAGTGGCGGATATATTTGGATAAAATTTGTTCAATCTTGTTTTTGAATAATATAATCTATGTACAATTTTAAATTGTATTAGATTATGTCTTACATTAATTGAACATTTGTGAATATATATCAGGTATTTTTCCCATTTAACCTTCGTAATTTTTATCATTAATTCCCGTTCCCACTCTTCTCTAAGTACCTCTGTCGATGGTAGGTCTATATTTAGAATACTATTATATAAATAGGATATTAATTTTTGTGAGTCAGCTTCAATATTCATTGCTTCTTCCAATAAGTCAGGAGTTACTTTTTGATATCCTTGTATATATTTTTTCACAAAGTCGCAAATCTGAAGATATTTAAAATATTGGTTGTTTTTCAATTTAAATTTTAATTGTAGTTGTTGGAATGATAGTAGGTTTCCTATTTCGTACATATCCCTGATCCTTCTAATTCCGAGACTTTCCCATTGGTTATATGTCTTATCAATAAGAGATGGTTTAAATAAAGGGTTATTCGCAATTGGCATTAACAATGATAGATTTCTTAATTTTAAAGATAATTTTATTTGTTTCCAAATTCTTATTGTACCATATATAATTGGGTTCTTCTTATATATTGTGTTATTCAGTTTTTTGGGAGAAAAGAGGATCGTTCCTATATTACAAGGATGACAATCCTCCTTCTCCATTTTTATCCATTCTGTCTGTTGTGTAGAACTATCCAACCAATAAATCATATTCTTAATATGCACTGCCCAGTAATAATACATAAAATTCGGAAGTGAAAGTCCCCCGACCTCTTTTGGTTTACATAAGTGTTTTTTTGTGATTCTATGTGATTTATAGTCCCAAATATAATTTGTAATGTTAGAGTCTAATTTAAAAAAAAAATATTTTGGTATATATACCGGTATAGACTGAAATAGGTATAGTAATTGTGGTAAGAAGATCATTTTTATTGCATTTATTCTACCTAATAATGATAAGGGAAGTGTTTTCCAAAATTAAATCCGTGTATTAAGTTTATTTAATAAAGGTATGAAATTAGCATTGAATAATGCTTTATATTTTCTAGTAATCTGAATACCCAAATATTTAAATTTTTCTGTTGCGATTTTAAAGGGGAACTTCAGTAAGTGTGTAGGTTCTTGAGGTTTTAATGTCATGATTTCGCTTTTGTTCCAGTTTATTCTACATCCAGAAAAAGACCCAAATTCCTCTATTAAGTTTAATAAATTTGGTATGCTCGTTTGTGACTTTGTAATATATAAAAGTATATCGTCTGCATATAATGAGATTTTATTCTTTGAGTCCCTGGTATTATAGCCCTGAATATTCGGATGAATTCTTATACTTTCAGCCAGGGGTTCTATCATAAGGGCAAATAGCAGGGGTGATAGTGCACATCCCTGCCTATTACCCCTTGATAGTTGAAATTTTTGAGATAACATGTTATTAGTTAAAATTCTTGCCATCGGTTTATCATATAATAATTTTACCCATGTTATAAAATTATTTCCCTTGTTAAATTTTTGTAGTACTTTATATAAGTATTGCCACTCTACCTGATCAAATGCTTTCTCTGCATCCAAAGAAATAATTGATATATCTTCTTCCTCTACTTTATGCGAGTACATTATATTAAACAGGCGTCTCAGATTATTAAATGAGTATCTTTTAGGTATAAACCCCGTTTGATCAGGGTTTATCAGTTTACTAATATATTTGCTTAATCTACTTGCTAAAATCTTTGCTAAAATTTTCTGATCTGTATTGGAATCCTTTCTAACACAGTAAACCTGATGAAGTAAAACAGAGACACGAGAAACTGTCATTGCTGAAATTACACGATACGATAGAACCTTATTTATCCCAGAAAGGAAATTGGTCTGCCAACAATTATAAACGACAACACCATACAGGAAATTAAAGTGACAAGTGGAACGTCCATGATAGGGGATGTGCAAGGATTGGGAGGGGGGGATGGGAAGTCAGTCTACCCCACGACAGAAGGGGGAGGAGTTATCCTGTTTGATAGCCACAGGGAAGAAGGATCTCCTGTGGCATCCTGTGCTGCACCTTGGTGGAACCAGTCTGTTGCTGAAGGTGCTTCTCAGGTTGGCCAGTGTGTCATGGAGGGAATGAGCTGTATTGTCCAAGATGCTCCGCAGTTTGAGCGGCATCCTCCCCTCCAAGACCCACCTCCAATGAATCCGACTCCACCTCCAGGATGGAGCCAGCCTTCCTGATGAGCTTGTTGATTCGATTGGTGTCCACGGCCTTTGCCCTGCTGCCCCAGCACACGACAGTGAAGAAGATGGCACCGGCTACCACCGACTAATAGAACATCTCACAACAGATGTTGAAAGAGCGGAACCTTCTCAGAAAGTACAGACGGCTCTGTCCCTTGTACAGGGCCTCAGCATTCCTGGTCCAGTCCAGCTTATTGTCCAGGTAAATTCCAAAGTACTTGGTAAACTGCACATCCACACCCCTTGATGGAGGCATGGGACAGGGGTGTCCCTCTTCTCCTAAAGTCCAACACTAACTCCTTAGTCTTGTCAGTGTTGAGCTGTGAGTGATTCAGCCCCAACCAGTCAAAGTTGTTAACGACACCTCTGTATTCAGCTTCCCTCCCCTTCCTGATGCAACCCATAATTGCAGTCATCTGAAAAGATTCATGATTAAGAAACAAACTGCTCGTGGAACTCAGTGGATCAGACAGAACCTGTGTAACAATACTCTGCGTCGGGACCATTATTCAGACTGAGATAGATGATAGAAACATAGAAACATAGAAATTAGGTGCAGGAGTAGGCCCTTCGGCCCTTCGAGCCTGCACCGCCATTCAATGTGATCATGGCTGATCATCCAACTCAGTATCCCGTACCTGCCTTCTCCTCCATACCCTCTGATCCCCTTAGCCACATCTAACTCCCTCTTAAATATAGCCAATGAACTGGCCTCCACTACCCTCTGTGGCAGAGAGTTCCAGAGATTCACCACTCTCTGTGTGAAAAAAGTTCTTCTCATCTCAGTTTTAAAGGATTTCCCCCTTATCCTTAAGCTGTGACCCCTTGTCCTGGACTTCCCCAATGATGTTTTGGTTTGGGATACTTCTTCAAACTGGACAGACAGAGTTTCAGGTGGGGAACCCCCTTCCAGTCTAAAGATGGGCCTTGACCCGAAGAGCCATCTGTCCATTTCCTTCACAGATACAGCCCGGCCTGCTGAGTTCCTCCAGCAGTTGTAGAAACAAAGAAATGAAGGCGCTGGATTCTACCAAAGATAGACACAAAGTGCTGAAGTAACTGATTGGGTCAGGCAGCATCTCTGGAGAAAAGGATGGGTGACATCTCGGGTCGGGACCCTTCTGAAGATCCATGTTCTCCAGAGATGTGACCTGACCCGCCGAGTTACTCCAGAATATAGAATAGAATAGTTTCTTTATTGTCATTGTAACATGGATCATGTACAACGAAATTTAAAATGTCAGCCAGTCAGTGCAGCATTCAAACATTTCTAAAAGCTAACGATACATACACGGCAAAATAATAAAGATAAACAACTAAATAAATATCACAAACAAAGCACGCATATACACCCAACCCTCCATCCTTCTGTCGATTTCACAGTTACCACAGTCCCTTAGTCTGTATCGCCCCTGCGTTCCTTGGCGGCTACATTTAGTGCTTTTATAGCAGTGGGGTAAAAACTGTTTTTAGTCTGTTCGTCCTTGTCCTTGTAGATCTGTACCGTCTGCCTGACGGCAACAGTTCAAACAGGGAGTGTCCGGGGTGGGAAATGTCCTTTATGATATTCTGTGTTTTTTTGGTGCAGCGGGAACTGTGTAAGTCCTCCAAGGTAAGGAGAGGGCAGCCGACAATCCTCTGAGCGTTGTCAATGGCCCTCTGGAGCGCTTTCCTCTGAGCCGCTGTGCAGCTGGTGTACCACACGCATACACAGTATGTTAGTATGCTCTCAATGGAGCACCGATAAAAGGACAGCAGCAGTCTCTGAGTGATGTTGTTCTTCCTGAGCACCCTCAGGAAGTGCAGTCTCTGCTGGACCTTTTTCAGCAGCGCAGTGGTGTTCACGCTCCACGTCAGGTCCTCCTCAATATGGATTCCCAGGAAGTGGAAATCCGCCACCCTCTCTACACAGTCCCCTCTGATAGTCAATGGTACCATGTCCGTTTTGTTCTTCCTGAAGTCTATTATTACTTCCTTTGTCTTTAAGGTGTTGAGGAGCAGGTTATTTTCTTCACACCACACTGTCAGCTGCTCCACCTCATCCCGGTAGGCGTACTCGTCCCCCCCGGAGATGAGTCCCACCACCGTAGTGTCATCCGCAAATTTGACAATGGTGTTGCTGTGGTGGGCGGGGGTGCAGTCATGTGTGTAGATGGTGTAGAGCAGGGGGCTCAGTACGCAGCCCTGTGGAGAGCCGGTACTGAGGCTGAGGGCCGTGGATGTATGATGGCCCACTCTGACTCTCTGGCTGCGACCCGACAGGAAGCTATTTATCCACGTACAGGTGGAGTGTGGAAGTCCCAAGTCCCCCAGTTTGTCCACCAGTTTGTGGGGAAGGATGGTATTAAAAGCAGAGCTGTAGTCCACAAAGAGCATCCGCACGTAGCTCCCCTGCTGCTCCAGGTGAGACAGTGCAGCATGGAGAGCTGTGGCTACAGCGTCCTCTGTGGATCTATTTGCTCTGTACGCAAACTGGTGGGGGTCAAAGCTTCGGGGCAGAAGTGATGTGATATGACCCCGGACCAGTATTTCAAAACACTTCATCACCACTGGTGTGAGTGCGACTGGCCGGTAGTCGTTGAGGCTGGAGATGTTGGTTTTTTTGGGCAAGGGGACTATGGTGGAGGACTTCAGACAGGGTGGGACAGTGGACTGGGCCAGAGACTGGTTAAAAATCCTTGTAAAGACTCCAGCCAGCTGGTCTGCGCAGTCCTTCAACACGCGTCCAGAGACGCCGTCAGGACCAGTAGCCTTCCTTGGATTGATGGCCCACAGAGTGCGCCTCACCTCATGCTCCTCTATCTTGAGGGGTAGGCTGCTGTGGACCATGTGCTGTGATGTGGCTGTCTCGGGTGGCTCCACTTCAAAGCGAGCAAAGAAGTGGTTCAGCTCCTCTGCCAGCGAGGCATCACCTTCAACAGCTCCAAGGTTGGTCTTATAGTTGGTGAGATACTGGATCCCCTGCCACACCTGCCTGCTGTTATTACTGTCCAGGTGGTCCTCTATCTTCCTCCTGTAATTTGATTTGGCCTCTCTGATGCCTCTCTTCAGGTTAGCTCGGGCCGTGCTGTATGAAGCCCTATCGCCAGACCTAAAAGCGGTGTTCCTCTCTTTCAACAGCCGCTGGACCTCCAGCATTTTGTGTCAATCCTCCAGCAGTTTGTACTGTTTAAAAACCTGAGGGTGAAGCAGAGGCAAATGTTCCTGACCTGTCCACTCAAATCTCAGCGTCCAATTTTCTTCTTGCTGTATGCTATTCGATTGCACATTCAGCAACTTGCCACACCAAAATATGCAAATCTAATCATCGAAAGTTAGGTCAAATGGCAGACATCATTAAATGTGTTGCTGCATCAAATTAAACCCACAAATATTCATATCAGGCACATTACTATGGCAACATGTTGAACAGACATTAATGTTTGCATTATTCATTAGTAAGTGCCTCTAATTTATTTTTTATTGCTTACACTGGGAAGCAATCATTTTCCTTGGCAGCTCTGTCAGACACCATTTGTGGCATCCAACTTAAAATCTTATTAACCTTTTTTATTTCACAATGGGCATTCTGCGCTTCATTTGCATTATACTGAAAAACACCTAATGAGATTTCGTCTCACAAGGAAACTAAACATATTCATTATTGAAACAATCTTCTTATTCTTTAAGGTTACCATATTTTTTTTAAATGGAATTGTTCTCAGCATTGAATAACCTTACACTGAAAAAGAGTGGGATGTTCATCTTTAGTCACAATTGCTCATTGATCAATTGAACATTGCATTAAGACATGGTCTGTTGGTCTGGTCCTCTTTGTGCTCTGTTCATATGAGTGCAATGATAACAAGTTCAATTTTACGGAATCATTAATGTAATAAAACAACCTAAGACGATGCAGGGAAGCAAACAAAAATGACTACCAAGCATCAAAATGATGTTGGAGCAGATGCTTAATGCCCCTGTCCCACTTAGGCGACTACAGGCGACCAGGCTGTCGCCACATGGTTGTCGGGGTGTCGCTGTCACCTATATGGTCTCCTCAGTCGCCCAAAGAATCGTAGCGTTTTTCTGGTCGCCGCTGGATTTTGAAATGTTCAAATCTTTTTGGCGACAGTCAGCGACTGTGGGCTTGTCATAGCTTGACTTCTACTGACGTAGGTGTTGTCGTATGTTGGCGCCAGGATGATGTAAGTTGTCGCCAGTGCCGACTTCAGTGAATTCCATTGGCGACTACCTACGTCAACCGGCGACAGGTACCGGCGACCGTAGCTTGTCGCGGGTGGACGTAGGTTGTTGTAGATGTGGTCGTAGGTGGACGTCCTAATGTGTCGCCGGTTATCGATAGCTTGCCGTAGCTTGATGTCGCCTAGGTGGTAGGTTGTTGTAGACATTGTCATAGACATTGTCATAGTGGGGGTCCAGTCGATGCTTTAACAGTCGCCGAAAAAATCACCTAAGTGGGACAGACCCATAATCCAGGAGTAAGTCTCAAAAGAGGAAGAAGCACACAAAGATTTAGGGAGGAATCCCAGCGCTAAAAGTATGACCATCGGAGATGGTGGTACCTTTAGAAAGGAGATGAGAAGGAATTTATTTAGTCAGCGGGTAATGAAGTCGTGGAATTCATTGCCACAGAAGGCTGTGGAGGCCAAGTCAATGGGTAATTTTAAGGAGGAGATTGACAAATATTTGATTAGTGCAGGTGTCAGGGGTCATGGGGCGAAGGCAGGAGAATGGGGTTGAGAGTGAAAGATAGATCAGTCATGGTTGAATGGCAGAGAAGACCTGATGGGCCGAATGGCCTTATTCCGCTCCAAGAACTTATGAAGTTAGGGATCAACTCCAATGTGAGTGTGCAAGATATGAAGGAGTGCAGAGGACTTGAAGCATTGTAGGGCAGGGACTGACGAGGAAGAAATATGAAATTGGGCTCTATCCTGCTGATGCCTTCTGTATCCAGAGGAGCAATATTTGTATGCTACTGCTGTTCTTGGGTCCTTCCATCAAAAGCACAGATCCTACTTCTGATGGGCGTAATATCACTGGTTTATTGGGTGAGTGGTGGGAGCAACACCCCTATTAAGAAAGAATCCCAGAGCAACATCAATGAAAGTTGATGCTGAACACTGCTATAGAACTGAAATAAAAGTCAGTTTTAACGTTGCTATAATCTGATGATATATTCATTATCTGCTCTATCAGTTGTGCAGGAGCCATTCTTGCTCAGGCTCGTTACTGTTAACATATTTTATTATTTTATCTAGATATTTCTTGCAGAATAATTTGTAAGCTTGGGGTGAGCTGTTGATACGTAGATGAGGGTGACATGTATCGGATCAGGCAAGCAAAACCACAGGGAGTGGTCAGATCGACTGGAGCTGGCACGGGAGAAGGAATAGTTTTTAGTTTAATGTGATGGCAATTTTGCCAATGTCCAACTTATTATTGCCATTACTCACTGACGTGCGGTGAGGTCAATGGCTGGGGATGCACTGGCTAGTATTAGTGGCCCAGCCCTCCCTGTATTGATCACCGCGGCTCCCCGAGGAGAGAGAGCGGTGGAGCCGTGGCTGGGAGGGAGGGATAGAGAAGAGAAGGGAGAGAGAGAAGCGAGAGAGAGAAAGCAGGGAGGGAGAGAGAGGGGGGAGGGAGGGAGAGAGAGAGAGAGAGAGAGAGAGAGAGAGAGGGAGAGAGAGAGAAGAATGGGAGAGAGAGAAAGGAGAGAGAGAGAAAAGAGCACGGGAGAGAGAGAGAATGTGGAGAGAGGATGAAGAGAGAAGGGAGAGAGAGAATGGAGAGAGAGAGAAAAGGTAGATGGGAGAGAAGAACGATGTCACGTTATAACCCGCAGCCGTCCCATTCTGACCGCCGCCGAACCCCCCGCCACACAATTGCACCCTTCTTCACTGCAGCCCAGTGATGTCTCGGCTCTGACAATTGGAGGGATCTAACCAGTAACAACACTAAGAGCAGCCCCGGGCCGCCGCGCTCCCCGACTGGAATCTGAGCTTGAAAAATCAGGTGGTGGGCCTGATATGTCCCGCGGGCCATATTTTGGAGACTCCTGCCTTACATGGACTAAACAAAAATGTACAGAAATTTATGACTATATTATTGTGGTAAGTATAGATCTATTTTTTTTTAATCTAATAACTTTCTAATGTGCCGACAAAGTCTACCTTCCCAAATGGCGTACCTTGTTCCGCTCCATGATCTTTGGTCTGCGCTGCCGCTGCTGAAAGTAGCTAACGTGGAGAGTGAGGCAGCGTCAATTACGTGAGCCTACGTAATTGACGCTCGCTCTTCCTCCACTGGGCTCAAGACACGCCCCCTTGTGAGGCAGATGTGATCGCTGCCTCGCCTGGTGCTTTTTCAATGCAGTTTTATGTGAGACCAGCGAGCACAAATTTAATATGTTTATATGTGAAATATGTTACCTGGACTATGGAAGGTGAGGACATGTAATGACGGGGTTTACAAACATTATTTTGGTGACATATAGAGAGATGGTAACAGCCACACGCTTATTGCCCGCGCTCCAAGCAGTTTCTAAGGGATTGCGCAATCAGAGGGGAGGCTCAGCTTGCCGCTGCCTCACCTTGCATCTCTTCATGTATTTGCAGCGGAGCTGGGAAAATGTTGCCATTATTACTATAAAAAATGATTAGATTCATATAGAAATGACATTTATAATACAGATCAGTGGTAAAATATTTATATTTATTTTATTATTATTTTTCTTTTTCTTTACTTTTCTTAACAGCTATTTTCATTGGGAGTATGACAGGTGAGGCTTTGCATCCCCTGCCTCCCCTGACTGCACGTCCCTGCCATTACTACACCGGCAGGGGGGAGGATTCATTGTTGCTATTGGCTGCGTACGATCACCCCTCCCTGCCAGTGTAGTAACAGCAATAATAAGTTGGACATTGGAAAAGTTTTGCCCATTCCTTCTCTCAGAGTCAGTTTTCAGCTACAGAATAAGTTGGTGATTCTGTTCCTTTATTCTGTTACATAATCATTCCCCAATGAACAAGGTTTAAATCTTTTTAGTCTTTACAGCAGGAATAGTACAGAATCTTGACTTGACTTGAATCAGTATGAATGAAGAAGTACTAATTCAAGAATAGTAAATTAATTCCTTCTGCAAATACTCACAATAAGGCAAAGTGTGATAAAGGTGAGTATGACTGATGGTTGGTTATTGACATTCCTTACTTAGTTTTACTTTTATGGATATCAGGATCTGGCTGATATTTTCAATGATCACTATTGCCCCCAAATATAGGTCACACATCTGCCTGTGCAACTGTATTGCTGCTGTACATTGTACACGGATGATGCAGTGCCACCTTGTTTACATGCTGTTGTGCGGGGTCCAATCCCATGTTTGTCGCCAATTGCCACGTTCAGTTCAGTTTAGTTTATTGCCACACGTGCCGAGGTACAGTGAAAAGCTTCTGTGTGCTAACCAGTCAGCAGAAAGACAATACATGATGTATTGCCTGGGACAATAAACACAACAATGCAAGTAAGGTAACAGTAATTTACTGATGAGCAGGATGGTAACATACAAAAGATGGCTGCAGCATTTATAGCCTGTGTCCCGGGCTGAGTCCCGCGCAAGTCCCATGTCACGCCCACCCATTGGATGGTGTTTCCAATCCAGCACACGCGTGCACCGGCGGCGTTCCCGGGATGCCGGCACGCGTGTCCATGTAAGGTGCCGGTGCGTGTAAGGTGCCGGCACGCGTGTGTGTAAGGTGCCGGCACGCGGTGCATCAAGGTGCCAGCACGCGTGTGCACGAGTTACCATTCCGTTTGGAACGGTACATGTACTATCCTGTAATTTACATGCACTGCAAGTTTATATCCTGCAGTTACATTTAACCATATTCCTATTTCATGTAAATTGCAGACTTGGATCACATGTTCTTTTCACTTCTTGAATCCCTTGGCACTTCAAACAACACACATATTAAATTGACTTCCGAAACATCACTTCAACCCACGGCCTGAATTCGATCAGAGAGGCTATCAGAATCGCTGTTGTTGCCATGGAAACTGGCAGACGACTTCTCTCAGAGCATTGGCTTCCACAGAAACGGCAACAGTGGTGTTCTTTTCTTTAATCAAACAGGAATTTGCTGAAAATAGCGAGTCGCGTCACGTTGAATTACTGCTATGCGAAAACATCTAGCCAACCACAGCTGCCTGTGGTGATACGAAATCAATGGTACCTCTCACAATTTGGTTTTAACACCACTCGATTTCATGTCTGTGCTTAAGCAATCATGTCAGGGAAATTTATCTTTGCTATGTTCAATCAGCTGGAGCAAATCTTTCTCCTCTGAGACCGAAGCAACAAATGCTGATCTTGACAGCTGAAAGATCATGGCTTCGTCGCACTCCTGTAATCTCAGCACAATGGTGCAGACTGGCACACTATTGCAATACTGTGGGTGTGCTAGGGAAAGGAGGAGGCCTTCCACTCAGATGTCTCTACATTCACCGGTGTCCTAGTACTAAAATGCCCCTGGAACTAAATAATGGCATGGTGGGGAGAAATGGGGGAGTGGGGGTTAGCGTTAGTTGAGAGGACTGGGGTTGCAAGTCTTTGGTGGGATTGGATTGGCCCAGATAGCTAATAGAAAGGACAGTGTGATGGCGCAGATACACAAAATTAGTAATATTACCTGTGACGTTTCACACCGACCGCAAAAGTACTGAGAGACAGACACAAAATGCTGGAGTAACTCAGCGGGACATGACAGGCAGCATCTCTGGAGAGAAGGAATGGGTGACGTTTCAGGTCGAGAGCCTTCTTCACACTGCAAAAGTACTTCTTCAACAAAAGTACTCCTTCAGTTGGAGGCAAAGCAGAGAGAAATGCCCCACAGGCAAAATGTAAAGCTTTTTATTTGAATGGACACACTGACAGAGCGGCACAGTGATGCACTGCCTAGATCTACTGCCTTCCAACTCCAGAGTCCTGGCTTCAATCCTGGCTCCCCATAGACGCAACAAAGACAAAGTCCCCTGGTCCTTGCCTTCCACCTCATCAGCCATCGCACACAATACATAATCCTCCAAAATTTCCGCCACCTCCAACAGGATCCCATCACTAGCCACATTTTCCCATCTCCACCCCCCTTTCCGCCTTTTGCAGAAACCATTCCCTCCGCAACTCCCTGGTTAACTCATCGCTTCCCACCCAATCCACCCGCTCCCCAGGTACCTTCCCCTGCAACCACAGAAAATATAACACCTGTCGAGGGAGGAGGTATATGCAAAATCTCCAAGTTTGCAACATCTCCAAGTTTGCGGATGACACAAAGATGGGGGGCAGTGTTAGCTGTGAGGAGGATGCTAGGAGGCTGCAAGGTGACTTGGATAGGTTGGGTGAGTGGGCAAATGCATGGCAGATGCAGTATAATGTGGATAAATGTGAGGTTATCCACTTTGGTGGCAAAAACAGGAAAGCAGGCTATTATCTGAATGGTGGCCGATTAGGAAAAGGGGAGATGCAACGAGACCTGGGTGTCATGGTACACCAGTCATTGAAAGTAGGAATGCAGGTGCAGCAGGCTGTGAAGAAAGCGACTGGTATGTTAGCATTCATAACAAAAGGATTTGAGTATAAGAGCAGGGAGGTTCTACTGCAGTTGTACAGGATCTTGGTGAGACCACACCTGAAGTATTGCGTACAGTTTTGGTCTCCTAATCTGAGGAAAGACATTCTTGCCATAGGGGGAGTACAGAGAAGGTTCACCAGACTGATTCCTGGGATGTCAGGACTTTCATATGAAGAAAGACTGGATAGACTCGGCTTGTACTCGCTTGAATTTAGAAGATTGAGGGGGAATCTTATAGAAACTTACAAAATTCTTAAGGGATTGGACAGGCTAGATGCAGGAAGATTATTCCCGATGTTGGGGAAGTCCAGAACTAGGGGTCACAGTTTAAGGATAAGAGGGAGGTCTTTTAGGACTGAGATAAGAACATCATTTTTTACACAGAGAGTGGTGAATCTGTGGAATTCTCTGCCACAGAAGGTAGTTGAGGCCAGTTCATTGGCTATAGTTAAGAGGGAGTTAGATGTGGCCCTTGTGGCCCTTGTGGCTAAAGGGATCAGGGGGTATGGAGAGAAGGCAGGGATGGGATACTGAGTTGATGATCAGCCATGATCATATCGAATGGCGGTGCAGGCTCGAAGGACCGAATGGCCTACTCCTGCACCTATTTTCTATGGTTCTATGTTTCTATGTCCAGGGACCCCAACAGTCCTTTCAGGTTAGGCAGAGGTTCACTTGCACCTCTTCCAACCTCATCTACTGTAATCGTTGTTCAAGATGTGGACTCTTATACATCGGCGAGACCAAACGTAGACTGGGCGATCGTTTCACTGAACACCTTCACTCAGCCCGGCTGGACGTACCTGATCTCCCGGTTGCTGGACACTTTAATTCTCCTTCCCATTCCCACACAGACCTCTCTGTCCCAGGTCTCCTCCATTGTCAGAGTGAGGCTAAACGCAAATTGGTGGAACAGCAACTCGTATTCCGTTTGGGCAGCTTGGGTATGAATATTGATTTCTCTCACTTCAGGTAGCCCAAGCATCCCCCCTCTCTCTATCCCTCCCCCACCCGCTTCTCGATTTCACCCTGCAAACAGCTAGGCCTGTTTCCTTTATCATTACATTTTTGCATTTATTTTATTCATTGTTCTTTATTTATCTCTCCATCGTCTATATCTCTTGTTTCCCTTATCCCTAACCAGTCTGAACAAGGGTGTCGAACCGAAACGTCACCCATTCCTTCTCTCCAGAGATGCTGCCTGTCCCGCTGAGTTACTCCAGCATTCTGTGTCTATCTTCTGGCTGTAGGTGCTTGACTGTAGATTCTACCCGTGACCGCGTGGGTTTTTTCCCGGAAGCTCCGGTTTCTTCCCAAACTCGAAAAACGTACAGGTTTGTGGGCTAATTGACTTGGTATAAATGTAAATTGTCCCTGGTGTGTGTAGGATAGTGTTAAGTGTGCGGAGATCGCTGGTCGGCAAAGACTCGGTGGGCTGAAGGGCCTGTTTCCTCGCTGTATCTCGGAAAATAAACGAAATAAAACTAAACTAATCAATACTCATAATAAGACAGATTAATTATTGCCACAAATGACATAAGTAGACAGCCTAGTGCCTAGACATAGTAGCAAAGTGACAAAAGTTAAGAATTAAATATTCCAGGATAATTAATTTTTAAATGAGAAAGGGGAAACAGAAAAACAAAAGGAGCAGAAGGTTTGATAATAAAGAATGAGACGAACACAACAGAAAGAGGGCCAGGAAAATAAGCTTGGATGGAGCTAAGAACCTGTAATGAGCAGAAAATGTTGGTGGGTGTTATATACAAGGCCCCCAAACAGTAATGGCAACCCAGGGCACAATATAAATAAGGAAAATAAGTGACACACATAAAATGTAAGGCAGCAACTTTATTGCTGCACCACCATGCCGCCCGTATAATAAAAACGCTACAAGCCAGTTATCCTTGTGGTAACTTTTCTGCCACCTGCTGCTTAAAACCCAAAAGGTCAGAAGGGTTGTGAGGGATCTTAGCAGAGAGGTCAAAAACTCGAGGCTATTGGTTGCAGGTCGGCTGTAGATGGGAGAAGGGGAGATCTTTGTCACCAGCAAAACCAGCTTCTTTTCTAGCAGTAGCCAGAAAATGTCTTTCTCTGGTTTTGCAAGTGCTGTCGAACCTGTACAACATCTCAACTGTAAACATCTTGTTGTACAAATAATTTGTGCAGGAAATCAAAGCAATCGGAGATATGAAAAATCCTCAGTGATTTATGATGGGAATCATGAATACAAATTAATTTTAAGCAAAACTGTAGGAATGTGAATTGTAAATGAATCATTCGTTGTGTGCAATGTGAAGCTGCCAATCTCCCAGCCGTAAATGACAATAATGGATGCATCACTAAATAAGTTAGGATTGCAGAGATTAGTGCAGCAGCCAAGCAAACACTGAAAGCAGTGGGATGCATTCAGCAAAGATGTGCTGAATTAATTGTGGCCAAAAGCATAGCACCCAACACCTCTGCCTTTTGAAACAACGGTGATTCTCCAGTTACTAGTATAATCTGTCTGAAGATTAGGGTTAGTTTTTACAGTCCCCCAAAACAGGGGGTGTGTGGTGGTGGGGGGGGGGGGGGGGGGGGGAGAGGAAGTTTGTATGTGAGCTGTTTGCGAGGGAGGGAGGAGGAGGGATTTTTGTGGGGAGGGGTGTGTGTGGGCCGTCCAGGGGTTTGTGGGTGGGGGAGATGCTGCCATGAGCCGGGGGTGGATTGGGAGAGATGGGTGTGTGGGCAGGGGAGTGATATGTTGGGCAGGGGACTCCATGGGTGTGTGGGATGCGAGAAAAGACATGAGGACTCACAGGAGCGGGGACGCTGGTTGGGGGTGCGATGGGGACTTGGCGCTGGTCGTTGGCTCCTCCTCTGCACAGCTCGCAGACTCAATCAGCACGGCTTGTGGACTCAGCCCCATCTCCTCGCCCTGCCCGGTGATTAACAGCGGGTGCCAGATGGGGCGTTACCTCCATGGTGACTGTCAGACGAGAAGACCAATCTGCTGATCTCACGATTATTTTTTAAACCTTCATCACTTTTGTAACCTACCACCGATCAGAACAAAACTTGGTGCACTTGGAGCAGAGGAGAACGGTGAGTAAGGTGGCAAAAAAATCCTAGCGATATAGGGTACCGTTTTTGTGCAAATTTTCAAAAATGCAAACCGGAAGAGGACAAGATGAGAGTTTTAGTAATAGTATAGATAAATTGAAGATTAGAGAGTGGGAGCCTTGAAAATGGAAGAAGGGTCTCGACTCAAAACGGCACCCATTCCTTCTCTCCACAGACGCTGCCTGTCCCACTGAGTTACACCAAAGTTAGACACAATATGTTGGAGTAAGCCAGGATCTGCAGTTCCTTCCTAAACGTTTTGTTTTTCATTAGTTCATAAATTCATAAGTGGTAGGAGTAGAATTAGGTCATTTGGCCCATCAAATCTACTCCACTGATCTATCTACATGGCTGATCTATCTCTCCCTCCTAACCCCATTTTCTTCACAACCTCTAACACCCGTATTAATCAAGAATCTGTCTATTTCTGTCTTAAATATATCCACTGATTTGGCCTCCATAGCCTTCTGGGGGAAATAAATCCACAGATTCACCACCCTCTGACTAAATAAATTTCTCCTCATCTCCTTCCTAAAATAAATTTATTCTGAGGCTATGACTCTCCCACTAGTGGAAATTTCCTCTCCACATCCACTCTATCCAAGCCTTTCACTATTCTGTATGTTTCAATGAGGTCCCCCCTCTTTCTTCTAAACTCCAGTGAGTACAGGCCCAGTGCCGACAAACGCTCATCATATGTTAACCCACACATTCCTGATATCATACTTGTAAACCTCCTCTGGATCCTCTCCAGAGCCAGCACCTACTTCATCATATATGGTAGCAATGTTACAAAATTTTGAGAATGTTACAAAATTTTGAGATTTAAAAAATCAAGTCTGCAATTTATCCCATCAGATAAAGCATAACAATAAGTTTAATTTCACACCTAATTCACTTTCATATCTCAAGTAATAAAAAAGTTATGGCCATTTTCATACTCGGAAATTAGCATCTTGTTCCCTATTGATTTTCTATGGACATAACAAAAAAGCTGTGATCGTGGACAGTCAAAAGCCCATAACCTTCTTAAAAATTAAGAGAACTGAATGAAATTTTCAGTTATCATAGATTGAAGCATTCTGAAACAAATATAAAATAATCTTACTTGGATGACCTGAAATTAAAGCATATAATTAGTTAGTTACCCAATTGTAGCTAATTTCAAACTTCAATGACTAGATCTAAACATCTATCCATTTCTTAATAAATGATTAACATTTTTAAATAGCCCAAGTGTCCAAATAATATTCACAAATAATTCACAATAAAACATGATTTTTAAATCTCATTTACATCAATTTATAGGCCAAATGGAAGGAATTTAGTGTTCAATTGCTGTAAATTAAAGTCAATTTAAATCAGCTTTCTAGTGGGTTCCTGTGAACGCGCTGGTTTAGAACGTTCACATTGCGCTGGATTTGTGCCCTCAAATGCCCAGAAAAATACTGCGGGATATAAAGAGCCCAAAATGAACTACTCGCTATAGAAAACTTTATTTACAGGGTTATATACAAGCCCCATTTAATGTAAAAATAAGGTACATACCTTTAATTGTTTGCTTTATAAAACCCTGGGGCTGCCAGAGGTTGCGAGTTGAGAGAGTGATTTTTAAACTACCATAAATATTATACAAGGCCATAAAAACTAATAATACCTTTTGCGACGGGGTCTTTCAGCGATTTTCCGTAAATGATTTACTAGGCTGAACATTTTCGATTGGAACAGCCTAGTAAAAATCGCGTTTTAAACCCGCCCCCTCTAAACAGCGCCAAAATCGCGCACACGGGGTAGGGCAGATGCTCAGCCACGATTCAGGTAGGTTTTGTAACATACCTATATATGGTGCCCAAAATTGCTCACATTATTCCAAATGCGGCCTTACCAGCGCCTTATAGAGCCTCAGCATTACATCCTTGTTTATGTATACAAGCCCTCTTGAAATAAATGCTGGGATTGAATTTGCCTTCTTTACTAACAATTCGTCTTACAGATTAACTTTTTGGGAATCCTGCACCAGCATTCCCAAGTCAATTTGCACCTCGAATTTCTGGATTGTCTTCCCATTACGAAAATAGTCTAGGCCTACATTCCTACTACCAAAATGCATGACTCCACACTTTGCTACACCATATTCCATCAGCCACTTCTCTGCCCACTCTCCTAACCTGTCCAAGTTCTTCTGCAGAGTCCCTGCTTTCTCTTCACTACCTGCCCCTCCGCCTATTATTGTATTATCCATAAACTTTGCCATAAAGCCTTCAATTCCCTTGTCCAAATCATTAATATACAACGTGAAGAGTAGTGGCCCCAGCACCGACCCCTGCAGAACTCCACTAGTTACTGGCAGCCAACCAGAAAAAGCCCCCTTTATTGCCACTCTTTGTCTTCTGCCATCCAGCCAACCTGCTAGTATCTGCCCTTTGACCTCGTGAGCGCTCATCTTCCATAGCAGCTTAACATGTGGCACCTTTTCAAAGGCTTCCTGAAAATCAAAGTAAACTACTGTCTCGCCTTTGTCTGTCGTGCTATTACCTTCTTCAAAGAATTCTAGCAAATTTGTCAAGCAAGATCTCCCCTTCACAAAGCCAAACCTCGGACACCCGTACAAATCAAGAATCCATCTATCTCTGCCGTAAAAATACCCACTGACTTGACCTCCACAGCCTTCTGTGGCAAAGAATTCCACAAATTCACCACCCTCTGACTAAATAAATTTCTCCTCACCTTCCTAAAGAAATATCCTTTAATTATAAGGCTATATCCTCTGCTCCTAGACTCCCCCACTAGTGGAAACATCCTCTCCACATCCACTCTATCCACCTTTCACTATTCAGCTAGTTTCAATGAGGTCTCCCTTCATCCTTCTAAATTCCAGCAAATACAGTCCCAGTGCCGTCAAATGCTCATCATATGTTAACCTACTCATGCTGCGATCATTCTCGTAAACCTCTTCTGGACCCTTTCCAGGGCAAGTACATCTTCAGATATGGGGTCCTAAACTGCACACAATATTCCTTAAGGGCCTGTCCCACTTTCACGGCCTAATTCACGACCTCTGCCAAGTTTTCCCTTGACTCATACTCGCCGCTCGGTCGTCACAAGGTCGTAGGAGGTCATAGGTAGGTCGTAGCAGGTGGTGATGTTAGTCGTAGGTACTCGTGGCATCAAGTAGGTTGCGGTGTTTTTTTCTAGCCTGATGAAAAATGTCCACGAGTAAAAAAGGTCGTGAATTAGGTCGTGAAAGTGGGACAGGCCCTTTATGCAGACTGAATGGTGCCTTATAGAGCCTCAGCATTATATTCCTGTTTTTGTATTCTAGGCTTCTTGAAATAAATGTTAACATTGCATTTTTATTTTCTGGCTTCTTACTCTGTTTTCATTGTCAAATAGATTTAAACAGAAAATAGAAAGCACGTAAACAAAGTGGTGGAAATAAGCACAATATTGGATGTGTAATTGTCCGTTTGCTGCCAAATCAGGAGACATGACACTCATTCGAATTGTGCCCTTGTATCTTGTTATAATTGTGATCCACTACCAGCCTCTGTCAGACATTATAAGGCAGTTTATTCATTCCCTTGACGATACAATGTGCTGGAGTAACTCAGGCAGCATCACTATAGAACATGGATATGCGATGCTGCGTTTAGTTTTGTTTAGCTTGTAGATACAGCGAGGAAACTGGCCCTACGGCCTGCCAAGTCCGCACTGGCCTGCGATCCCCGCACATTAACACTATCCTACACACACCAGGTCCAATTTTACATTTACATCAAGCCAATTAGCCTAAATACCTGTACGTCCTTAGAGTGTGGGAGGAAACCAAAGATCTTGGAGAAAACACATGCAAGCCACGGGGAGAGCGTAAAACTCCGTACAGACAGCACCTGTAGTCGGGATCGAACCTGGGTCTCTGGCACTGTAAGACAGCAACTCTAGACTGATAGTGGGGTGGGGGGCGGAGGAATTTAAGGAGAGGCAGGACAAAGTGTGACAGGTAATATGTGGTCGAGGGGAGGGTGGGGGGGGGTTGACAGTTAGATGGTTGGAACAAAGGCCATATATAAAAGCAGAGGATGTGAGACATTCCTTTATCCAATTTTAGCAATATAGTTACTTTACCAATAGCAGGTCCACAGCAAATCTTGAGAGGTGAGGGAAAGAATGAAAGGAATATGACCACCGGGTGGCGCCATAACATTACTCCTTGTGGAATATAAAGGGCCTGTCCCACTTAGGCGATTTTTTCGGCGACTGCTGGCGACAGTCACAGTCGTAGCAGGACGCTGAAAAACCGGAGACTGGACCCCTACGACAAGGTCTATGACAACCTACCACCTAGTCAACTTCAAGCTATGGCAAGCTACCGACAACCGGCGACCCATTAGGACGACCACGTACGACCACACCTACGACAACCTACGACAATCGGAGTCAACCTACGTCCACCCGCGACAAGCTACGACCCTGTCGGCGACAACTGGCGACAATCCAGTCGCCGGTACCTGTGGGCGGTTGACGTAGGTTGATGCCAATGGAATTCACTGAAGTCATCACCCGGCGACAACCAACGTCACCCTGGCGACAACCTGCGTCACCATGGCGACAACCTACGAAGGTAACTACGACAAGAGAAGACAAGCTACGTCAAGCCCAGCAGTGACAAGAAAAAAGTTACGACTCTTTAGGCGACTTGAGGAGACTACTCACGACCATACAGGCGTCACCCCGCGGCCATGTGGCGACAGCCTAGTCACCTGTAGTCGCCAAAAAAATTGCCTAAGTGGGACAGGCCCTTTACCCTCCAGTACAATTTGGTACTCCATGCAAACTCCAAGATCTAACAAGCAATTTCCGAGTTTGAATTCTTTTCGATTGCAATCATAGCACATAATGCAAAAAAATGTGAAGCATGGTGCACCTACACGTGTCATGGTTACTAGAGAGTGCAGTAGTTAAGGTTTTCACATTTTCAATGATTAAACTTTTTGTGCATTTTCTACTTGCGTTTTTACTCGATTTTCGTGAATATCCACGACCAGGAGGTGCATCTGAACCATTTTGACATTTGTTGTACACTTGAGATAGCCACAAAAAGCTGGAGTGACTCGGCGGATCAGACAGCATCTCTGGAGAAAAGTAATAGGTGACGTTTTGAGTTGAGACCCTTCTTCAGACGGACTTCAGATGAAACCTGAGAAGGCAGATGGGAATGACCGGCATATAATTTATGTTGTCATACGAAGGAATTATTTGCAGGTAAACCTGAACCTTTTGGCATCACATTAGATCAATTAGTTGTGTTTACGCTGAGGAATTAAATGTACTCATCTCCATGATAGCATCTTCTAAATATTTTGTAGCAGCTTGCAAGATTGCCTTGTTCATTACAATTCCCTCCACTTTGGTATTTATGTTCACCTTAATCATTATGTCCAAACTATGCTAATGCAGTGAAATATTAAAGCTATGCATTAATATAGAAATATTACGCTGTCTCATGATGTTTTGTATAAGGTTTCATTCATTTTGTAATAGGAGATTATATACCAGCAGTGTGGATGGCTTGATTTTTGAAGACTTGCGCCAAAGAAAATATGGTAGTTCATGTCCCATTTTGTGTTGAAATTGGTTGTTTGCAGTGACAGGAGGAATTCCAGAAGCAAGGGTCTTAATAAAAACTAGACTAAGTGGAACCCGTTGGGTCCCTGTCACACGGGAGGCCTCATCCCCCAACGTAACCCGTACCCCAATGCAATATTCGAAAAGATCGAGAAGCACACGAGCATTTTTTAAGATTTTTAAACCTCTCGAACGTTTACGACGTTCAACCGATCGGAACGAAACTTGTTGCACTCACAGCACAGGAGAATGGTGAGTGAACTGGCAAAAAATCGTAGCGCTATCGCGAACCGTTTTTGCGCAAATAGAATAACCACCAAACCGGAAGATAACAAGATCAGAGGTTTAGTTATTTATAGATGATTAAAAATGTGTCCACATTTAGGTTTTTTTCTTTCGGGGGTAATCATAAGAATGATTAAAACGCCTGCAGTTTACATTTTCCTGCACCTGATGCAAACCAAGTGGAGTCCAGATTACCGGTAATGATAAACGGAATGAACAGGACCACTAAAACAAGTGCAGTAAATTACATTGTATGTAACACTTACACAGTGATTAGCAATCAGGCATTGATTTAAAGTCTGTTTGGGCACTATTTTAGGAGGAAATTTACCTTCATTATAGTTTTATGGGTTTTCAGATGACAAATGATGCCAGTGGGAAACCTGATTCTTTACCATAGCTGGGTAGAAGGTATCTGACCGGGTTTAGAAACATAGAAAATAGGTGTAGGAGGAGGCCATTCGGCCCTTCGAGCCAGCACCGCCATTCATTGTGACCATGGCTGATCGTCCCCTATCAATAACCCGTGCCTGCCTTCTCCCCATATCCCTTGACTCCACTAGCCCCTAGAGCTCTATCTAACTCTCTCTTAAATCCATCCAGTGACTTGGCCTCCACTGCCCTCTGTGGCAGGGAATTCCATAAATTCACAACTCTCTGGGTGAAAAAGTTTTTTCTCACCTCAGTCTTAAATGACCTCCCCTTTATTCTAAGACTGTGGCCCCTGGTTCGGGACTCGCCCAACATTGGGAACACTTTTCCTGCATCTAGCTTGTCCAGTCCTTTTATAATTTTATATGTTTCTATCAGAGTCCCCCCTCATCCTTTTAAACTCCAGTGAATACAAGCCTAGTCTTTTCAATCTTTCCTCATATGACAGTCCCGCCATCCCAGGGATCAATCTCGTGAACCTACGCTGCACTGCCTCAATCGCAAGGATGTCCTTCCTCCAATTAGGATACTAAAACTGTACACAATACTCCAGGTGTGGTCTCACCAGAGCCCTATACAACTGCAGAAGAACCTCTTTACTCCTATACTGAAATCCTCTTGTTATGAAGACCAACATTCCATTAGCTTTCTTCACTGCCTGCTGTACCTGCACGCCAACTTTCAGTTACCGGTGTACAAGGACACCCAGGTTTTGCTGTACCTCCCCCTTACCTAACCTAACCCCATTGAGATAATAATCTGTTCCCTTGTTTTTGCCACCAAAGTGGATAACCTCACATTTATCTATATTATACTGCATCTGCCACGCATATTCCCACTCACTCAACCTGTCCACGTCACCCTGCAACCTCCTAACATCCTCTTCACAGTTCACACTGCCACCCAGCTTTGTGTCATCTGCAAACTTGCTAGTGTTGCTCCGAATTCCCCCTTCCAAATCATTAATATTTGGGGGGGATGGTTTCAAAGTCGAGTGTCAGGCCCGTACGAAGCTTTTCAAAAAGGGGGGTGGCATGACAGGATTACAAAAAACTTAATGTGAAATAATTTGCGCACTGCGCACATCACGAGCGCGAAGCGTGAAGTCCCTCGATGCCGGGGTCCAGGGCCCACTTAAGGGCCCTGGAAGCTCAGGAGTTTTAGATGCTCTCTGATGCATTCTGAGCCTTATTTTGGAGCATTTATGCACCAAATTTATGACCAATATTTCAGAAATTAACAGGAATCTGAGGTAGCTTTTTCACACAAAGGGTGCTGGGTGTATGTAACGAGCTGCCAGAGGAGGTAGTTAAGGCTGCGACTATCCTAATGTTTAAGAGACATTTGGACACGTACATGGATAGGACAGATTTAGATCGATATGAGCCAAACGCATGTGAGTGCGATTAGTTTAGATGGGACATGTCGGTCGGATCCTCCCATAGGAAAGGAGGGAGGAGAGTGACACTTGGGCAGATGGGTGAAGGGAAAATAGTCACAGTGCTGGAGTAACTCAGCGAGTCAGGCAGCATCTGTGGAGAACATGGATAGGTGACATGTCACAGAGTGCTTGAGTAACTCAGTGGGTCAGGCAGCATCTCTGGAGAAACGGTTTAGATTATGTTTCAGGTCAAGACCGTTCTTCAGTAATATTCATGATGTGACATGCATAGACATTCCTGAAAGTTACCCAAACCATCGTGAGCTACTTTGTTATGGTGCTTGCCCTCTCCTATAACGTCTCTGCTGCCTTGGGTGATGCAGGACAGGACACAAGCTTTGGGACACGGTGTGAAGCTGTTGCAGTCTGTCCCAGCCTGGTAAAAACCTGGATGGAGTGGATGTGGAGAGGATGTTTCCACTAGTGGGAGAGTCTAGGACCAGTGGCCACCGCCTCAGAATTAAAAGACATTCCTTTAGGAAGGAGATGAGCAGGAATTTCTTAAGTCAGAGGGTGGTGAACTGTGAATTTATTGCCACAGCTAGCTGTGGAGGTCAAGTCAATGAGCATTTTTCAGGAGGAGATTGATAGATTCTTGATTGATACGGGTGTCAGATGTAATGGGGAGAAGGCAGGAGAATGGGTTTGAGAGGGAAAGATAGTCATAGTGATACAGTGTGGAAAGAGGCCCTTCGGCCCAGCATGTCCCATCTGCACTAGTCCCACCTGCACACGTTTGATCCATATCCCTCCGAACCTGTCCTATCGATGTACCTGTCTAACTGTTTCTTAAATGTTGCATTAGTCCCTCCCTCAACTACCTCCTCTGGCAGCTTGTTCCATACACCTACCATCCTTTGTGCAAAAAATATACCCCAGAGATTCCTATTAAATCTTTTGCCCTTCACCTTAAACTTATGTCCTCTGCTCCTCGATTCACCTACTCTGGGCAAAAGACTCAACCATATCTATTCAAATCATGATTTTATACACCTCTATTAGATCATCCCTCATCCTCCTGTGCTCCATGAAATAGAGTCCCAGCCTACTCAACCTCTCCCTATAGCTCTGGCCCTCTAGTCCTGGCAACATCCTCACAAATCTTCACTGTGCCCTTTCCAGTTTGATGACATATTTCCTATAACATGGTGCCCAGAACTGAACACAATACTCTGAATGCGGCCTCACCAACTTCTTATGCAACTGCAACATTGGTGTAGCGAGAGTAGAGGAGAGCGGAGAGTACGCATCTTGCGGTGCTCCTATGCTGAGCGTTTCCGGGTCCGAGATATGCTTTCCCACCTCACATGCTGCTTCCTGTCTGTCAGGAAAGCTGGTGATCCACCGACAGAGGGGTTCAGGCACAGTCAACTCAGAAAGTTTGGAGCGTAGTAGCTCTGGTACAATGGTGTTGAATGCAGAGCTAAAATCAATAAAACAAAATCCTCGTATTGGTTCCCTGGCGGTCTAGGTGCTGGAGGATGAAATGCAGGCCCAGTTTGACTGCATCATCCACAGATCTATTGGCCCAATATGCAAAATGCAGATGGTCCAGCAGAGGGATTGTGATATTTTTCAGCTTGGCCAGCACAAGTCTTTCAACTGTCTTCATGACTACAGAGGTCAGTGCGACAAGCCTGTAGTCGATAAGACCAGTAATCCTTACATTTTTGGGTACAGGGACAATAGACAATAGTGGAGACTTTGAAGCAGGCAGGGACTGGTTAAAAATGAGTAATTGGGTGTGAAGTGGTGATTGGGGTGGGGTGGGTGTAGAAGGGCCCAATCTTTGCAGACTGAGGTCAGGCTGTGAGTGGGTGTGTTTTGAAGTGTTGGTTGGGGTGGGAAAGGGTCCACTCTTTTCATACTGGAGTCTGGCTATGTTTGTTGGGGAGGGGGTACCAGGGTTACGTTTCTGATTTTCAAACCTGCAGTAAAACTCATTCAGGTCGTTCGTCAGCTGACGATTGTCCAAAGAGCGGGGGGCTTTCCTCTTATAGCTGGTGATTTCTTGCATGCCCTTCCAAACTGAAGAAGAATCACTAGCTGAGAACTTGCTCCTCAACTTCTCAGAGTACCTTTCCTTGGCAGCACTGATTCCTCTTCTCAGCTCTTTATTGATTAGGCTATCGGCTTGACGCATATTTGCTCCCAACTCCCACGCCCCTCCCCTCGATCTCGAAATTGAAAAGTTACATCTGTATATAATGATCCCATTAAAATGTGTATTTATGTCACAAACTATGGAATTCATATTTTTCAGTATTGTTATCAAGGAAAAGAAAGCAGTTCCAATTGTTTGATATTATTTGATATTATTTAATAATATTCATATGGAGGAGAAAATATAATAGCTCTAAAACCTACCTTAATTTTGCAATCTCACTAAAGATAATCGGCCTTTCCCTCTCCCCTCCCCCATCTCTATCTCCCCTCTCTCACATCCCCCTCTCTCTCTTGCGGGGGGGGGGGCGAAGATGAAGATGGGGGGGGGCGAAGATGAAGAAGGCATGGGCCCAGCGGGGGTGGCGTGTGCCCAGCAGGGGTCAGCCAGGGTGGCGTGGACCCAGCGGGGGTGGCGTGGGCCCAGCGTGGGCCCAGTGGGAGTGGCGTAGACCCAGCGGGGTACCGCCCTTCTCTAGTATGTACTATCTATGTATTGTTTGCAGAAAAACTATCCAAAGTGGCGTGGGCCACAGCGGGGGTGGCGTGGGCCCAACGGGGGTGGCGTGGACCCAGCGGGGATGGTGTGGGCCCAGCGGGGGTGGCGTGGACCCAGCAGAGGTCAGCGGGGGTGGCGTGGGCCCTGCGGGGGTGGCATGGACCCAGGGGGGTGTACTGCGGGGGTCAGCGAGGGTGGCGTGGACCCTGCGGGGGTAGCATAGACCCAGCGGGGTTCAGCGGGGGTGGCGTGGGCCCAGCGGGGGTGGCGTGGGCCCAGCGGGGGTGGCATGGACCCAGCATGGGTGGCGTGAACCCAGTGGGGGTCAGCGAGGGGTGGCGTGGACCCAGCTGGGGTGGCATGGACCCAGCGGGGGTGGCGTGGGCCCAGTGGGGGTGGCGTGGGCCCAGCAGGGGTGGTGTGGACCCAGCGGGGGTGGCGTGGGCCCAGCGGGAGTGGCGTGGGCCCAGCGGGAGTGGCGTGGGCCCAGCGGGGGTGGCGTGGGCCCAGCGGGGGTGGCATGGACCCAGCATGGGTGGCGTGAACCCAGTGGGGGTCAGCGAGGGTGGCGTGGGCCCAGCGGGGGTGGCGTGGGCCCAGCGGGGGTGACGTGGGCCCAGCGGGGGTGGCGTGGGCCCAGCGGGGGTGGCATGAGCCCAGCGGAGGTCAGCGGGGGTGGTGTAGGAGGAAGATGGCTTTGGCCCCGACGGTGGGGGGAGCGGGCTCTGGTGTTGGGGTTACAGCCGTTGGGCTCAGATTCAGCCACTCTTGACCGGCGACGGGAGAACAGAGAAGTTTCCAAAGTGGAAACGTTGATTTTTTTTCCCGATGTTTTTTGTTTATTTTTTGTGATTTTTTATGTTGCACCTAACGCACCCCCCCTTCGGATGGCCATGAGTGTTGACCATGTTAACAACATAGCCTGACCAGTGGAGTCATCTGTGCTTCAGCGGAGCATCAACATTGGAATGGAAGATAGACGCAAAAAACTGGAGTAACAGCAGGAAAGGCAGCATCTCTGGAGAGAAGGAATGGGTGATGTTTTGGGTCGAGATCCTTCTTCAGTCTGAAAGTCACCAGGAAAGGGAAACGAGAGATATAGACGGTGATGTTGAGAGATAGAAAACAAAAGAATGAAAGAAATGCAAAAGAGAATCGATGATAAAAGAAACAGGCCATTGTTAGCTGTTTGTCGGGTGAAAACGAGAAGCTGGTGCGACTATGGTGGCAGAAATTCAGCCGAATCAATATATACAAGATTGAAATAAGAACAAGAAATTACTTTTGAAAAATGCTGGTCTTATGAGAGAACACACTGAGCCTGCACTTCACAGAGGAAGATGTCTAATACAAACAATATCATTTTGATGCGATAAAGAGGAACCCATCTGTAATAAAACAGTTGATTCATTGGAAAAGACCTTATCAGCTGGAGCTGGAAGTGGAAGTCCCTTTTTAATGAAAAATTCACAGCAAAACAGATAATCTAAATTAATGGTAAAGCTAAAGCAGACTTACTGCAGGCTGCCATTTAAAAAAAGAAACTGAACATAGATAAAATAATTCATTTGCAAAGTGGAATGCGATAGTGTAAAGCAATAACAAGGTTGCAGTGGCAGCAATTCTGAAAGCTCGGCACAGTGGAGCAGAGGTAGAGTTGCTGCCTTACAGCACCAGAGACCCGTGTTCGATCCCGACTATGTGTGATGTCTGTGCAGAGTTTGTACGTTCTCCCCATGACCTGTGTGGGTTTTCTCCGAGATCTTCGGTTTCCTCCCACACTCCAAAGACGTACAGGTTTGTAGGTCAATTGACTTGGTATCAATGTAAAATTGGCCCAAAGTGTGCAGGATAGTGTTAATGCGCGGGGATTGCTGGTTGGTGCAGACTCGGTAAGCCAAAGGGCCTGTTTCCGTACTATATCTCTGAACTAAAACTAAAAACTAATTCTGCAGGGAATTTTTCAGCAGACCATGTGATCATTTCATATTTGTTATATTCTTAATTCTTAAACATATTTATATACCTCTCTGAAATAATATTATTTATTTGGTGGTTGAGGTAATGGATTTAGTTTGTATTTTATTAAGTTTGCACTGTGATTGAAAAATGAAGAAATATTTGCATTCGTATATGTCTTACATGGATTTAAATCATCCCAAAGCATTTTACAGGTCCAGAATATGATTTCATGAAATAGTTACATTTATATTAAATAATCACATCAGCATTTCAGCAAATATTAACAATTGGTATAAGTGTACTATTAATAATATGAATTCCAAACAGCCAATTTATCATTCATTCCTAACATTGTTTTGATAATGAACTGACCATCGGCTGAAAGATCTTGAGTATGAGCTATCATATCATTCGCTGATGATTGTTTGCTGTACTGTCCAATTAAGTCAGCTGATGATGAAGATGCTCTCCAAAAGGATCTCGATACAATGGTTGAGTGGTCACAACAATGGGGCATGCAGTTCAACCCTTCCAAATGTGAAACCATGCGTGTCACCAGAAAGAGGAATCCAGGCGAAACATCTTACAATATACTTGGTGCCACCCTTGTAGAATCCAAACAAACCAAGCATCTTGCCATCAAATTGCAGAATGATCTGCGTTGGAATGGTCAGACTCATCGTGCAACGGTGAAAGCAACAGGTGTCCTAAACTTTCTGAGGCGCAACTTTCATCATTGTTCAACTTCTGTCAAGGAGAAGCTATAGTTCACCCTCGTTAGACCTCATTTGGACTACGCAGTTGCAGCATGGGACCCATACACAAATAAAAACATTGCTTCCATCGAATGTGTCCAAAGACAGGCAGCTCGATTTGTTACTAACACCTATGAGAGAGAAGCGAGTGTTACCAAACTTCTGAATTCTCTGGGGTGGAACCCTCTCCAAGACAGACATGAAGCTCACCGTCTGACCTGTTTTTACAAAATGTTAAATGGTCAGCTCGACATAGATTACAAGACCTACACCAAACCTAAACCAATTAGGAGCAGACGAGGGCACTCAATCCAATTTGTGATTCCAGCTACCAAGACAGGTGTATACAGCAATTCGTTCTTCCCCCGCACAATTAAAGCATGAAATAATCTCCACCCAACTATAGTTACCCAACCAGATGCAACTAATTTTAAGGTAGCTCTTTCTTCCCCAAAACCCTTTCTTGCTTAAGTTCTCCCTCCACCACCTCGTTTAAATTCCATTTGGAATATTTTGGAGGACAAAGAAACCAAGATCAGAGTGGGAGGGGCGCCAAGAACTAAGGGGGTCCCGTTAGGGGGAAAAAGAAGGGATGACTACTTTTTGTAACTTTGTCGGGGCCTTTGTGGCGACTCTTTTGCGTACTTTTTTCACTGCACCTGGCTAGGTACAAGTGACAATAAAGTATCATCATCGTCATCATCATCAATTGGCCTGGGCAAGAGAGATATGTCATTTCCATTTCGACAAAGTTTTGCTAAAACTGATATATTTGATAATGAGACATTTTTCCATTTTGATCACATTTTAACCTGGAGCTACCATTTCAAATTCACCTTGAAATTATTAAGACATAAACTGGCCGATACTCACTCTAGTTATAGTTCTTTAATTTATTTAATCATTCTTCTTTGGCAGTTCAGTGTGATTAAAGTCAACATGTTTCCAATCCAGGTATCTGTAGTTTCCAATGTAGAAACAGGGCATCAATTGGCGACACGGTGGCGCAGCGGTAGATTTGCTGCCCTGCAGCGCTTGCAGTGCCAGAAACCCGGCTTCGATCCCGACCACGGGTGCTGTTTGTACAGAGTTTGTACGTTTTCTCCGTGACCGCGGAACTTTTTTCCGAGATTTTCGGTTTCCTCCCACACTCCAAAGACGTACAGGTTTGTAGATTAATTGGCTTGGTATAAGTGTAAATTGTGCGAGTGGGAAAGTGTTAATGTGCAGGGATTGCTGGTCGGTGCGGACTCGGTGGGGATCTGCTAAGGACTATAAAGGACTTACTTCTCAAATAGATAATTAACCATGCGGACAGCACGATGGCACAGCGGTAGAGTTGCTAACCCAGCTGCTGAGACCTGGGCTGCAGCTGCTGTCTGTATGGCGTTTATATGATCTCCCCGTGACCTGCATGGGTTTTCTCCAGGTGCTCTGGTTTCCTCCCACATTCCAAAGACGTACAGGTTTGTAAGCTAATTGGCTTGGTCAAATTGTAAATTGTCCCTAGTGTGTGTGAATTAGTGTTAGTGTTAGCTGGTTGGCATGGACTCGATGGGCCGAAGGGCCTGTTTCAGTGCTGTATCTCTAAACTAAACTAAATTGGGAAAATACAACAAATGCTGCCTTGTCAAGCATACCCTCATCTCATTAAGGAAATATGAAAATTCTATCCCTGCAGACTAAAACAGTTTGTTGTGGTATTAATAGTTAATCTAGTGCCTTTGTTCAGCAACTAAATTTAATATTGCATTAGGGCAATTAAAAACAGTTGCACCATTTAAATCCTGATCATTTCACAAACTAGGATGCTGTACATATGAATTCTCAGTACATTTTGAAATCCACTAATGCAATCCATGTAATTGTACCTTAAAATAGATAATTAATTCATAATTATTTTTGACACATGGAGCTGAAATGAAGCATATTGTCAATATTTTCTACATCTGCAAAATCTACAGCGATTCGAGAGCAATAGATGGGGGAATCCATGGACCATTTCACTTGGCCAGGAGCCAGTCCACTGGTTTACTATGACTGAATTAGTCAAACTCAGTTTTATTTGGTTCTGGGATTTCTCTCCAGAATTTCAGGAGTGAGCTTCAGCAACAGAGAATTAATTAGTCTCATGGATGTGTAGCAACTCATTGAACCTAACAAAAATGTTATTACTTTTGATTTCCAAGATTTTGTAAGATTACTCTGGTGTTACTAACAGTAGATAATTATTAGTTTTGCCACAGATAGACACGAAATGCTGGAGTAACTCAGCGGGACACGCAGCATATCTGGAGAAAAGGAATGGGTTTCAGATGTGCTGCCTGTCCCGCTGAATTACTCCAGCATTTTGTGTCTATCCTCGGTGTAAGACGTCTGCAGTACCGTCCAACTCATATTAGTTTTACCATATGTTTTTACAGTGACTATGTTGAACTTGAGTTAACTTATTAACATTTAATATTTCCTGTCTTAGTCTTTTGATTGTACAGTTAAGTAAGGAAAGAATGAAACATTAGAGTTTACTTTTATATTTCTTGTTAATGGAGAAATTTGATACAGAGTTAAAGGAAATTGAGAAGGCCGATATTCTTCCCCGGCGCCATTACTAATGCTGGGAATTACCTGGGTATCTCAGGGAAGGCCCAGATTATAATGAAGGCACCAGAATCAAAACGGCCCCTTCAGTCCAACTTGTTCGTGCCAACCAAGATGCCCCATCTACGCTTGTCCCACTTGCCTACCTTTGGTACATATCCCTCTAATCTATTCCAATCCATGTACCTGTGTCTTTTAAATGTTGTTTTGGCACAGGCACGGAAATCGCTTTCAAAACATGTGGGGGACACAATTTCTTGGCAGCCAAGTGCGCACACACACGCGCATGCGCACACATGCAAGGCTTCGACACCTTGGGGCCCTGTGGACGGTAACATCGGGAGCTGACCTGGTTGATGACCGACTCCGAACTCCAGCAACAGCAGCTTCGTCCGCCCCGAATCGTGGGGCTTGAATCGGCCCATTCACAGTGTCTTTCATCAGCCGGCGGGGGGTTCAACACCAGGAGCCTCGATCGCCTCAACGCAGCAGATTGTTTTTAAGCCACGCCGGGTGCTGAAAGGCCCCATGAATGGGCTGAGTCAGCCCTTAGAAAGTGGCTGATAAAGTCCGGATTCCAAAACGTGGGGGGGGGGGGGATCGTCCCCCGCCTCTCAAAGCAGGGAGAGGACGTGGCCCCCCCAGGATTTCCGCCCCTGTTTTGGCATCTGCCTCAACTACCTGCTCCAATTACTCATTACTCATTCCACATACCCACCACTGTAAAGAAGTAGGGCCTCTGGTTCCTAGATAACCCTTTCCACTCCAGTATCTATATTAATAAAACTCTGTTCTTGACCGGTTTTGGCTTTCTGTGCTGCGGTTTCCGAGAGTACGCCGCCATCTACAGCCGTCAATTTTGGCCACCTTGCTCAGAGCCCCCCTCCGCCCGCATGTGTGCCAAGGATTTTTCCCGTCGATGAAAATTGACAGAGATATTAATGTTTTTACAACATTCCCCATTCTCTCTGCTGCCCCCGCTGGAGGGAGGGGGAGGGACTATAAAACCAGGAAGTGGTGTGCCTCAATCAGAGCTTTGAATGACACTGACAAATGTCTACAGCACTGTGAGTACCCTTAATTTGGTTTGAAAATGAAAATATGGTTAGAGGAAAAAAGCACTTCCTGCAAATGGTTGTTTGGGTTGCAGTAAAAAGGCACTCTCTCCCTCCCTCCCTCCCCCCTCCCTGTCCCTCTCCCTCTCCTCCCCCCCCCCTTCCCTCTCCTCCCCCCCTCCCTCTCCTCCCCCCCCCCTCTCTCCTCACCCCCCCCCTCCCTCACCCCCTCCTCTCTCCTCTCCCCCCTCTCTCCTCTCCCCCCTCTCTCCTCTCCCCCCCTCTCCCCTCCCTCACCCCCTCTCCTTCCCCTCCTCCCCCCCTCTCCTCTCCCCCCTCTCTTTCTCCCCTCTTGTTCTCCCCCTCCTCCCCTCCATCCCCTCCCTCCCCTAAACTCCCCTCCACTCCACACACCCCTACCCACTCCCTGCTCCCCACCTCTCCCCGCCCCTCATCTCACCCCCCTCTCAGCACTCCCCCTCTCTCCCCCCTCTCTCTCTCTCCCTCTCTCTCTCTCTCCCCCCCTCTCTCTCCCCCCGCTCTCTCTCTCTCTCTCTCTCTCTCCCCCCCCCTCCTCCCCTTCATTAGCGTGAGTGCGGGAGGGGGGTAGTTAGCATGTGTGACGCTGCATGCCGCCCCCCCCCCCCCCCCACAACCGCACGTTGGGGGAAGAGACCCAACGGGTCTGCACTTGGTCTAGTAATATTTTGGATTTGAAATACAAAGGTTTGTCAAATCCAGGCAAGGACAAATGCAAATAGACACAAAATGCTGGAGTAACTCAGCGGGACAGGCAGCATTCTGGAGAGGAGGAATAGGTGACGTTTCGGGTCGAGACCCTTCATCTTTCCCCTGACTAGTCTGAAGAAGGGTCTCGACCCGAAACGTCACCCATTCCTTCTCTCTGTACTGTACACTGACAATGACAATTAAATTTAATCTGAATCTGAATCTCTCCAGAGCTGCAGTCTCTCCTGCTGAGTTACTCCAGCATTTTGTGTCAATCTTCGTTTTAAACCAGCATCTGCAGTTCCTTCCTACACAAAGGAAAATGACATCTAAATCACTTTAGGAACAATGAGCATTCTGAACAAATATTCTAACATTTACCAACCAGATTGTATACTAGGAAATACAATCTGGTTGTCAAATTTTTGAATAATTGTTCAGAATGCGCATTGTTCCCGAAGTGATTTAGAAGTGTACAAAGTCAGTATAAGGTGCAACAGTACTTTAAAAAAAAGAAATGGTGTCAGGATCTGGAAAGGGGGAGGATGAAAAATACGATGTTGGTATATCCCTTTTTGCGCGGTTTTCATAATAGAGCTTTTGTTTCTTTTTCTTTCTTTCTTTTCTATGACCTATTTCTTAACTTTTTTTCCCTAACTCGTTGTTTAACGGGTTTTTCTTTTCAATCACTCTTTCACATTATCACAACTCTCTCATTTTCTTTATTTTCTTTATTTCTATCTTTCTTTAAAGCTTAAAAAATGAAGGGGTACAATAAATGTAATGAGATATACGTGGCTTATACTACTGTAATCTACTGTATTTCTAATAAATAATTTTTTTTTTTTTAAAGTGTACAAAGTTGAAATTGTAGCATACCAATGAAGGCAGTTTGAAGATTTTACGCGATGATCATCCAATCACAACATAAATCGTGAACTGAACGTTCAATTGCTTTTTTAACAAAGCTGGTTCATTTTAACTTGATAATTTTGCAAGAAATATTTTGGATAAAAATTAAGGCCAGGTCTGATAACTAAGATTTTTTATTTTTCAGCAGTTGTTTCAATAAAATAATGTGATTGGATTTGTATTCTTAATCTCCAGAAACACTGGAAAATGCATTTGCTATTGGGTCGTAAAGGTATACAGCACAGAAAGTCCCTTTGGCCCATCTCATTCATGACAACCAAGATGCCTTTGTGCCTGCTGGCGCAGCGGGGAGTTGCTGCCTTACAGCGCCAGAGACTCGGGTTCGATCCTGACTACGGGTGCTGCTTTTACGGAATTTGTATGTTCTCCCCGTGAAGTGCGTGGGAATTCTCCGGTTACTCCAGTTTTCTCCCACATTCCAAAGACGTAGAGGTTTGTTGGTTAATTAGCTTTGGTGAAAATTGTAAATTGTCTCATATGTGTGTGTGTGTGTGGGAGGATAGTGTTAGTGTGCGGGGATCGCTGGTCAGTGCGGACTCGGTGGGCTGAGGGGCTTGTTTCCGTGCTGTACCTCTAAACTAAACTAAACTAGTTCCATTTGCCCATATTTGTCGCATATCCCTCGAAACCTTTCCTATCCATGAACATGTCTTTTAAACATTACAATTGCACTTGGTTTTACCACTTCCTCTGACGTGTACCTACCACCCTCTGTGTGAAAAACCTGTTCCTTGGGTCACCTTTTAATAATTCTCCTCTCACCTACAGGAATCAAGAGATGTAAGAGTCAAAAGAGGCACGAGTCTTTTATTGTCATATGTTCCACCACAGAACAATGACATTCTTACTTGCAGCAGCAGCACAACAGGCTTTTAAACACTGTACTCAGTAGATAATACAACAAACAACAAAAAAGTTCAATAAAAGGAAAGGTGTCTACTAGCAAGCAAATAGTATTTTGTTTGTTATGTGATGAAGTTGGTCACACCATAAGATGGTGTCGTAGATTCAAGGTGAAAGAATATGAAGACAAGATGGATTTCTTGAAAGAGAAGGGAATCTGTTTTGGATGTTTGAAAAAGGGACATATGGTAAGAGACTGTAAGAGTCCTATAATTTGTTATGAATGCAATCAATATCATCCTGAAGCACTTCACATTGAAGAAGAGCTATCAGAGCACCGGGAAGAAGAAGAAAAAGAACTGGAACAAACAGAAGAGGGCGAGAAGCCAACTACTAGAAATATTATCACCTCGCCTCAAGTATCTGCTCATATTGGGGCCGGGGTGGAAACTCGTAATGTTTCTATCTCACGAGTGCAAGTAAGGAACAGCAAGACAAATGCAGTGTTGCAAACATATGCTTTTCTGGATCATGGAAGTTCGACTACCTTTTGCACAGAAAGCCTGACGAGAAGACTGAATATCAGAGAATAGACTAAAATTCGATTACGTGCCATGAATAAAGATGAAGAGAGCATGAGTCATTGCATTAGGAGTATGGAGGTATCCAGTTTGGATGAAGATAATTTTATTCCAATTTCAGAAGTTTTTACACATGAATCAATGCCTGTTGGTCGTCAAAATGTACCCAGATGTGAAGACTTACAGCAATGGCCTTACCTGAAGGATGTCAAAATATCAAAGTTAAATTCTGATGTTGACTTACTTATTGGAAGGAATGCCCTGAGAGTATTAGAACCTGTACAGATTGTTAGGAGCCAAGGCAAAGGACCGTATGCTACGAAAACCCGACTTGGATGGGTTATCTATGGCTCCTTGAAAAGGACCCACAAAATCGGAAATCAGAAGAACTGTGATGCCATTGCTATAAATCAAACGTCCAATGATGAATTAAAAAAGCTGGTGATGAAGCCATACAATCATGACTCTAGTGAAAGTACAGGTGCACGACCTTTATCCGAAAGCCTTGGGACCAGACACTTTTCGTAATTCAGAATTTGTCGGTCTTCGGAATGGAAATTTTTTAGAGTAGATTTTAATGGCTGGCTCAGTGGTAGAGTGCTCGGCTCATATCCGCAAGGTCGCGAGTTTGCGCCTTGATCCCGGCAGTTACTCGGTCGCGAGTTTAAGTCTTCAATGTCGTTTTTTCTTGCAGAATAAATGTCTGTATGAAATGCAGTGTGTTGAATGAATTCCTGAATTTGTAAATGTGACCGCAGCATTGAATCACCTCCCGCACTCATGTCACCCTAGCGGGGATACATGCCCTTAGGCGGCCTAGCTCGGGGATTCTTGAATCCCCGAGCAAGGTCGCGAGTTTGCGTCTCGATCCTGGCAGTTACTCGGTCGCGAGTTTGAGTCTTCAATGTAGTTTTTTCTTGCAGAATAAATGTTTGTATGAAATGCAGTGTAGGAGAGGTGTACTGACTGTGTGGGCAGAACTTTGGAAGTGATTGCCCACCAGTCTAAAAAGCCGCTGTGTCTCCCTGTCCCTGGGATAGCAGGGGGCGATCAAACAGCACAATACCCCCCTCCCCCTCCAACTCCAGAGGAATCCTCTCCCCGATGGGCCGCTACGGCGACAAGTGGCAGTTTGCCCACAGCCCGAGCTGCGCCACCCCAAGAACAAGACGTACCTTGCACACCATCAGCTTCTGCCCCTACGTGTTCCTCTGGAGTTGGAGCGGGGCTGGGCTGGAGTTGCTGCTGGCTGTGGGTCTCTGGGATCTCCGTGCTTGCAGTGGGCCTGGGGGTCGCTGTCCTGTTGGTCCTGACGTCTCCGGCCACCCCCCTGGACTGGAGCTGAGACTGGGAACTGTACCGCCCTTGCCCCCTCCCTCTGCAACTGCAAACAACCCCACTCTCCTGCAAGGGCGGTACAGTTCCCGGAGGATAGCAGGTGGCCGGAGACGTCAGGACCAACAGGAACCCGCTCCCCGATGGGCCCCTACGGCGCCCCGAGCTGCGCCCCGTCATCCGCAACCCAGGTTCCTCTGTAGTTGGAGCGGGGCTGGGCTTGGCTGCTGCTGGCTGTGGGTCTCTCGGTTCTCCGTGCTTGCGGTGGGCCTGGTGGTCGACGTCCAATTGGTCCTGACGTCTCTGGTGACTGCACTGACCTGCTGCCATCGCCGACGTGAAGACAGTACAAAGCCCCCACGCCGGTGCAATGGGCAGGGAGCTGGAGAGGGGAGGGATGGGGTCACACACATGGCCGGGAAGCAGAGGGGTGTAGGTGGGGTGAAACTGAAGGGAGCGACAATCTGCTGCTCTGCTGCTGCCTGCACGCTGAGTTAAAAAGTTCCCACGCAAGACTCACGATACACTGTGTATCGTGAGTCTACCGTGGGAACTTTTTAACTCAGCGGGCAGGTAGCAGCATATTGTCAATTATTAACCCTCCCGCGCAATATACCCTCACCTTCTCTTTTATGAATGGGGATTTAGTTCCCCTTTCTTCGAGGACCGACCGGAGGTTCCGCTGTCACCTCTGCGGGCCGCCCTCGGTGAACGTTTTCAAGGACCTTTCTTCAAGGACCAAAAAAAATGTCCGCTATTCGGAGGTTTCCGTTATTTGGATCTTCGGATAAAAGGTTGCGCACCTGTACTAGCAAACCAGTGAAAGCTGATGAACACTGTTGTGTGGACTTGCCTTTCAGGCAAGAATGTGTTTTTGATTTGCCAATGGAAAGAGCATTGGGAGTTACTAATGTGGTGCAACTGAAATATATTGACACAGAAGAAAATTTTGTGAATGAAGTTTCCAGAGAACTGACAGTCAACTGTTTCTTAAGCGAAAAGAAATGGACCAATGAACTAAAATCTCTCTGCAAGCCAGACGGAGAGTGGCCAAAGCATGAACTCAGATTGGAAATCTCTACAAATGATCTGTAAATTAAACAAAACATTTCGGTGAATGCGATTGCTAAAAACTCATATGACACCATGAACAATTTAATTACCCACTTTTCATCATGGAATAAATTGATAACATCAGTAGCCTGGTTTCTTAAAATAAAAACATGATTGTTGCTGACGATTCGGAAAAAGAGACAAATAACAGAAAGTATCCTGGAGGAGAGTCCTGATGAACGGGAAAAGGAGATTAAAGGCCAGATGCAAGTTTTTGAAGCTTCATATAGCTATGTCTTGATGATCTCCTCAAGGCAGAAAATGCGATCATATCTTTCTGTCAAAGACAGAAATATAAAGAAGAAATATTAACATTGGAAGCTGGAGGACAGGGGGTAAAAAGAAGTAGTCAATTGAATAAGCTCGACCCAATCTGGGAAGGAGATCTTCTGCGGATGGATGGACGCCTAAATAGATTGGCAATGCCCGAAAAAATGAAACGTCCTATCATTCTCGCTAAGGACTTTTACATAACGACATTATTATTACGGCATATTCATGAACAAATTGGACATGGAGGAAGAAATTTTATGCTATCCCAACTTCGTAAAAAATATTGGGTCACCAAGGCTAATTCGGCAGCAAGAAAGATAATAAAACAGTGTATCATATGCAAGCGAGAGCGTGGAAAACTTGGTATCCAGAAGATGGCAGACTTGCCTTTGGAGAGGATCACTCCAGACAAACCTCAATTCACAGATGTGGGGGTGGAGGTTGAGAGAGGACATAGCCTTGAGAAAAGATATGGTGTGATCTTCACTTGTATGGCGAGTAGAGCGGTACATCTTGAAGTTGCATCTACACTTGACACCGACTCATGTATTCAAGCGATAAGGAGATTTATTTGTCGACGGGGTCAAGTTATTTCATTAAGATCAGATAATGGTTCAAATTTCGTTGGAGCGGATAGGGAACTAAAAAAGACACTCAAAGACTTAAATCAGGATAAAATCCAAAATACTATGCTTCAACAAGGCATAAAATGGAGCTTTAATCCTCCGATGGGTTCCCATCATGGCGGTATTTGGGAACGATTAATTCGTATAGTACGAAATGTGCTGCGCTCCGTTCTTAGACAACAAATTTTGGATGATGAAGGGTTACAAACTCTGTTTTGTGAAATTGAGGCGATTTTAAACGATCGACATATTACGAAAAGTTCTGAGGACCCAAATGACCTGGAAGTACTTGCACCAAATCATATTCTTCTGCTGAAAACCAATCCAACATGACCACCTGGGCTTTTTGTAATAGAGGATTTGTATATGAAACGTAGATGGATACAAGAGTATGTGCCTTTAATCCAAGAACGACAACGATGACTAAGGATTAAATGGAACTTTGTTCCAAGTGACATTGTGTTGGTAGTTGACTCTACAGCATCTCGATGTTCTTGGTTGATGGGAAGAATACTAGAAATCATGCCCTGATGTTCGGGGTTTGGTGAGTATGGTGCGACAGAAAACAAAAAACAATGTTTTGATAAGACCAATAACCAAGTTGTGCTTGCTTCTCGAAGGCGAAAGTGGAGATGGAGCAGTCGATAAAGAATTGTGATTGCAGATTTATAGTGCATGCTATTTTTTCCTCGTTAGTATAGTGGTTAGTATCCCCGCCTGTCACGCGGGAGACCGGGGTTTGATTTCTGAGGAGCTACAGGGTTTTATTCCCTAACCTTTTGCTTTTGATATATGTTAAGCCTTTGTGGACACTTTTTTGATGTTTATTAGTAATTGCCTCATGATGTATTTGAAACAATTAGGGGCCGGTATGTAGTGGCCATTTGGCTTGTTTCGCATGACATTGTGGATGGCATGTGCCTTTAAATTTTAGACTGCCCGTTATAATGTGGGTGGGATTTATGACGTGTTTTTGGGCGTGTTTGCAGCTTAACTGCTTGCGCAGAAGTTTAGTTTTTAGATTAGTTTGGAGAGACGATGGAAAAGGTCAATCCTTCGATCATGTATTTGTTACGGAGACACGAGGAGCTTTCTAATATCTAAAGTAATAAGCTGGAGTTCGAAGAAGATTGCCGTAACAAGTCGGAAAAACCTTGGAAGTATCTTACTGTTTTCTATCAACAATAAAGCAAATATTCATCAAAAGACTGTGTGTTGAAGCTTTATGAATGGAGAAGGTCTGAAGGTCTCCGAGGCAGCTTGCATGCGTATCGAAGATATTCCCCTTATCCATTCTCATCCAATTAGTGGCTAGGGTGCTAATTACCTGAAAGATATGAAAAATCTGCCGCCACACACGTAATTTATCACACTTTTGTCCCCTACAGCCCCATCTTGCATAAATACTAAACTTTCCCAAACCAGTGTCCAGGGCGGCACAGTGGCGCAGCGGTAGAGTTGCTGCCTTTAGGCTACAGAGACCCGGGTTCTATCATGACCGTCTGTACAGAGTTTGTACGTTCTTCCCCTGACCCATGTAGGTTTTCTCCAGGATCTCGTTTCCTCACACACTCCAAAGACGTTTAGGTTTGTAGATGAATTGCCTTGGGTTAATTGTAAATTGTCCCTAGTGTGTGTAGGATAGTGTGAGGGGATCGCTGGTAGGCGTGGACTCAGGGGGCCGCTGGACCTGTTTCTGCGCTGTATCTCTAAACTCAACTTAACTAAACTAAAATTGAACGGATGCATTTGCTGCCACAGCTATCTAGCAATACATAGTGATCTAAGGGCAACATTGGGACTCAGGCAACTGTCCTATTGTAAACTCATGTTGTTTCAGTCCTTTCTAAAAACTTCAGAACATAAATTGATTTACAAATGTGACAATTATAAACACCATTGTAAATTAAAATTAGCTTTCATGTCATGTTCCCATCCATTCAAACGGATGAGCTCCGTTCCAGACAACTGTGCTGTTCTCTCATCTTCCCTGGGTCCATGACTTCAATTAGTCCTCACATTATAATTTGACCCACAGCATGGTTGCTTACGATTGAGTTTGTGACTTTTTCAGGATGAGTGAATTATGCTAACACAATTGCTGTCAGCTGGTGATTTTCTCCAGTCATTTGCTGAAGAAAAGCACAATCCAGATCCAAAACAAAGACTAATTCATTCAGCACTGATTTTCTTTTAAATATGTTCCAAGGCACATTGGAAGTAGGGTTGCCAATTGTCCCGTATTAGCCGGGACATATTGGGCTAAATTGGTTTGTCCCATACGGGACCGCCCTTGTCCTGTATTTGACTGCTACTACTCGGGTCGAGGGGACTGTCGGGTCGGAGCGCCGTGTCCGGCCCCGCCTCACCCGTCTCAACGTAGTGCAGCCCATGGAGTGCAGCAGCAATGCCTCACCCGTGGCCCCGTCGGTCGGCAGCCCGGCCAGCTGTCCGACCTTCGGACCTTTGCTTATCTCCGACACCACCAACCCTCCTTCTCATGGCCGATCATTGATTCATGAGTTGGATGGGGCACTGGACTTTGCGTGCCACGTCAGGTGGACCGGGCTAAAACTCCTCAGCTGGCCCACCGGCTGGGCTTTGTGTGCAGTCCAGCACCCGGGCCAACTGATCATTCACCCAGCCACGGCCGAGCCGGTCAACGTATTGCCGTCGGGAATTTGTCCCGTATTTTGACCTTTTGTCCCTTATTTGGGAGTGAGAAAGTTGGAAGGGAGACTGCAAACAAGCTTAAGGATGAAATGCCATATTAAAAACTGGCATCAAGTTTTGTTTAACAACACCACTGTGCTATGCCTCGGTGTAACTCACAACACTAAAGGTGCTGTACAAATTAAAACTAATGTTGCGGTTAATCAAGCAGCACAAGGAAAACAATGGACACTAAACCAGGGAAAGGAATAAGGCAATGACAGAAAGCTTAATCAAAGAAAATGGGTAGAAAGGACCTGCAGATGCTGGCATATACCAAAGATCGACACAAAGTGCTGGAGTAACTCAGATGATCAGGCAGCATCTCTGGAGAAAAATGATGGGTGACGTTTTGGGTCGGGACCCTTCTTCAAACTGAAAGTAGAGGGGAGGAGGGAGAACTAGTGTTTTGAGCCGGGGCCCTTCTTAACACTCCGTCCCTACTACTTTCAGTCTGAAGGCCCCCGACCCGAAACGTCACCCATCCGTTTTCTTCAGAGATGCTGCCTGGCCTGCTGAGTTACTCCAGCACTTTGTGTTTGTCGTCAGAGAAATTGGATCTAGTTTTAAAAAGATTTTCCATTCAGAGATTGAAAGAGAGAGATAGAGTCTTACAAGGCTGGAACTCCAGAATGTACGACCGAGGTGGCTGAGGTATTGCCTGTCAAGGATGGAGCGTACCCAAGGCCGCACAGAAGCCTGGGGAAAATGGAGGAGGTTACAAAGGGGAACAAGGGTAATTCCATTAAGAGAGAGAATGCATGGGATGCAAAAGTGGCATTGACACATGCATGAGGAGGCAAATAGCTTCTAGTCAAATATTCTTCCATTCATTTGATGACACTTCATGTACCAACGTTACATATTTGGACCACCAAAAATCTTGCACTCACCAACTAATTCCGCACGATAAGAATAATCAGAATACGTAATTCAGCTAAACAGCTGGCCTTAAAAAGAAACCACTGCATGAAATTAAGTGGCTCAGTTGGATGGATATTTGCTTTTCTTATCTCAGGCGCTTCTGTTGAAAATCAGCATGGCTGCACATCTACAGAGAACTGCAGGGTAAAACTTACATTGTCAGTTTCAGCATGGTATTGCACAAGGAATTCTGACACTACCGATCTGTGAACTTAGCAGTTGATGTTTGTGCCCCTTATGTGACTTTTAAACACTGAACGGGGTGGGAGATTGCAACCTTCACGTGGTCCACCCTGTTTCAGCAAATGCAATCAACCTGGCGTACACAAACAGAAGATCAAACAGAACAAGTTGTCTTACAACTTTAGGCTGTGCACGCCATACGCAAGAAGAAGAAACATAGAACGGTACAGTACAGGAACAGGCCCTTAGGCTATGCTGAACGTGATGCCAAGTTAACCTAATCCGCTCTGCCTCCATGAGAATCCATATCCCTCCATTCACTGCATATACATGTGGTCATGTAAAAGCCACTAAAACATCACTGTTGTACCTGCTTGCACCACCACACCTGGCAGCACATTCCTGGCACCTATCACTCTATGTAAAGCACCTGGCCCTCACATCTCCTTTACACTTTGGTTCTCTCACTTTCAGGTGATGCCCCTGGGGGAAAGGTTCTGACTGTCTACCCTGTCAATGCCTCTCAACAATCCAAGTTTGTACAACTCTCTTTATAGCAAATACCCTCTAATCCAGGCAGCATTCTGGCATATCTCCTCTGCACCCTGCTCAAAGTATCTTCATCTGTCCTGCAATGGGGTGAACAGAACTCCAAAAGTGGCTCAACCAAAGTTTTATAAAGCTGCAACATGACATCCTCAGTCTTATACTCCAAGCCTCGACTGATAAAGGCAAGCATACTATACACTGTCTTTACCACTATGTCTACTTCTCTCGCCACTTTCAGTGAGCTACAGTCTTTGATTCAGTGATCCTTCTGTACATGAATGCTGTTAAAGGTCTTGCCATGAACTTTATGCTTTCCCCTTACATTCACCCTCCCACAGTGCAATACCTCACAATTCCTCAGGTTATACTCCTTCCATCATCTCTCCAGCCATGTCTGTAGCTGATTTATATCCTGCTGTATACGTTGACAACCTTCCTCACTGTCCACAAGATGACCAATGTTAGTGCTGCTTGCAAAATTATTAACCAACTCATCCACATTGATGCCCAAGTTGGGCCCAGCACAGATCCCTGCAGAACACTACTGGTCGCAGACCACCAGTCAGAATAACACTCCCCCACTATAACCCTCTGGCTTCTACAGGCAAGCCAGTTCTGCATCCAAACTATCATGTCACTGTGAATCCCATGCATCTTAATCTTCTGCATCAGTTTACCATGATGGATTGTTATCTAATGCGTTAATAAAATCCATGCAGCCAACATCACTGCCCTCATCAATCACCTTGTTCACCTACTCCGAAAAGGTAATCAAGTTACTAAGACATGACATGCCATGAACAAAGCCATGCTGACTATCCCAAATTAGACTATTTTCTTCCAAATTAGAGCAAATCCTGTCCCAAAGAATTCTCTCCCACATCTTCACTACCACTGACATGATGCTCACTGGCCTATAATTTCCTGGATTATCTCCACGTCTCTTCTTCAGAGGAATAACTTTGATTCTCCAGTCCTCTGGGACATTGCCTGTAGGGGGACAGGATGCAAAGATCTTTGACAAGGCCCCTGCAATCTCCTCTCTTGCCTCTCTCAATAACGTGGGATCGATCCCACCAGGCACTGGGGATCTAACCATCTAATGCTTTTCAAGACCCAATAGCACTTCCTCCATGATTTAACAATGCTGACACGCAATGTAGTTAAAATGCCAGAAAAATCATGCTGTGAAATTTCTGGGGCATTGTGTGCAATTGGACACCTATTAAGCTAAGTACTTCAGATTTTTCAACTGCTATAAAATAAGACTAGTTCGCAAATAATAATTCACAAATTGTTGTTTTTTAGGCACGTGCTTCAGCATATCATTCTGGAGCGTCACCCAAGACCCAGTTGTGTTCCTGAATTGTGTAAAACTAGTCTGCTTGCCCACGAAGAATATTACTACCACAATATTCTGTTGTGCTGCAGCAAGCAAGAATTCGTTGTCCTAAATGGGACACATGACAATAAACTCTCTTGACTTGACTTGACATCAAGTACAAATATTCCAAACTCAACTCTATTTACACAAAGGAATATGCCTACAATTTGCATCCTGCTAAAGGCATTTGACCAGCCTTTGTCTTAAGCTTCATATCTTTACTGTTACCATGAATGTTGTAAGGTTGTATGTGGTGAAAAAAGAAATAAAACTGCATAATATTGCAAACATGTACATAATGAATCTACCTTTCTATTTGAAACACTGCTCCAGAACCAGAACACTTGCAATGGTTGTAGGAGCCTGGTTTATCTCACTGACTTGGCTCAATTTTGACTTATGGTGGCACAGCATTGCAAAGAGAGGTATCGGGACTGTTACACACAATAAGCGTGATACTGAATTATGCCTCATCATCACCTGGTTCAAAATTCTTATAATAGTTCTGAACTTGTATGTCCTATCCATAATAATGCTATGGTATTACACAAATATTGACAAGGTTGTAAAAAAGCATTATCAGTAATGAGACAATATAAATGGTCATAAATATTCTTAAGATTAATTTAAGCAATCGTTGGACAAAAATGAACATAAACAGAACCAGCAAGGTGAAAATCGCATCAAGAAATCCTAAATAGTGAAAACAAGGATACATTTTCTGAAAGCAAGTTGAATTGTTCTAACTTAAAAGAAATTAAAACACATTATCCTTTTCCTGTCCATAATATCCTAATTGAAAGTAACCAATGTGCCTTCCATAAATCAGAATCTATGGAACAAACTTCAACTGATGTTTAAAATGATTTGTTTCTTCTCAATATGTTACAAAATCACAATAAGGGACCATAACACAAATCAAATTATATTACAATCTCAAAGGAAAATCCTACCCAATATTGTGCGGGAAGGAACTGCAAATTCTGGTTTAAATCGAAGATAGACAGCATCTCTGGAGAGAAGGAATGGGTGACGTTTCGGGTCAAGACCCTTCTTCATCCAATATTGTCTGATGTCAAAGCAAAACCAAAGTGCTTACCTTTGAGCACTCCAAACAATACTCAAATAAAATCAATAATAAAATAGAGGTGATTCCATAGGATGAAAAATGTGAAATATTGATGATGATGATGATATTTTATTGTTACTTGTACCTAGCAAGATGCAGTGAAATTATTTGTGTCTGCATACAAAGTACACAAAAGAGTTGGTCCGTAGGTGCTGACAAAGTTGCAAACAGTATTTATCCCTTCTTCGGCCCTGAGAATATCAAACACTTTAACTCCCCTTCCCATTCCCACACTGACCTTTCTGTCCTGGGCCTCCTCCATTGCCAGAGTGAGGCCCAGCGCAAATTGGAGGAACAGCACCTCATATTTCGCTTAGGCTGCTTACATCCCAGCAGTATGAACGTTGACTTCTCTAACTTCAAGTAACCCATGCTTTCCCTCTCCGCTTGCCAGTTCTCTGACTATTCAGACTGTCCTCATTTACATATTATGTCTGTTTGCTTTGTTGTCACCTTTTCCCAGCTAGCAATGATCTATTTGACATTTTCGGTGATCTCCATCCCCTTTGTCCCGTTTTTACACATTACACCTCTTTACCTCTGCATCTCACTCTCCCCTGATTCGGATGAAGAAGGGTCTCAACGTGAAACATCACCTTCTATCCAGAGATTCTGCCTGTCCCGCTGTTACCCCAGCATTTTGTGTCTATCTTAGAAGATAGAAGGTTAAAACCAGCATCTGCAGTTCCTCCTACAATTGTTTTTAATTCATTCTCTGCATGCACATGTCTTAACATGCACATGTCTTGATCTGTCTTAACAGGGAACTGGTGCCTGCCAAATTACAACACAATGATACGTTAGGCCCCAAAACCTTCATAATTGTAGGTTTTCTTGGAGAACAAATATTAACTATACTTTCATTAAAAATATTTTATTATTTTATACATCAATGTCAGCAAAACTAAAGAGCTGCCATCGACATCAGGAAACTGGGTGTACACAGCCCAGTCTTGAGTCTATATCAATGGTGCTGAAGTGGAGATGATCAAATGCTTCAGGTTTCTGGGTGTAAATATCACTAGCAATTTGTGCTGGTCCAATCACATTGTTGCTACAGACAAGAAAGCACACCAACACTTCTAAGTCCCCAGCAGGTTAAGGGAATTTAGCAGGTCTCCAATGACTCTTACCAATTTCTACAGATGCACCACAGAAAGTTTCCTAACTGGAGACATCATAACTTTGTGTGGCAACTATTCTGCCCATGACCTCAAGAGATTACAGAGTTATGAACGCAGCCTAGTCCATCACAAAAACCAGCAAACCTCCCAGCATTTCTTGCAAACTCGAGCAAACAGCGAACATAAACAAGGACCACTTACACTCCGGCCTTTTTTTCTTATCCTCTCTCTGGACAGGCTGAAGATACATAATCTTGAAAGCATATATCACCAGGTTCAGGTACAGCTTCTTTCCTGTTGTTATTGGACAATTTAATTGGTTTTCATGTGCTGGGGATGAATTCCTGGTCTTCCAATCTACTTTATTGAGGCCCTTGCATTTTTTAAAAACCTATATTTTCTCTGTAGTTGTAATGTTGTATTCTGACCTCTATTTCTTTTTTCTTTTGCACTATTTGATGTACTCATGAATGGCATAATTTGTCTGGGTTGCATGCAGAACAAGGTTTTAACTATACCTCTGTACACGTGACAACAATAAACCAATATTAATGGATAAATTATATATATTACATGTTTACTTTTGTCAGAAATTTGCTGAATTAGTAAAAACAATTGAGACATAAGGAACTATAGATGGTGTAGAGGGGCACGGTGACGTCGTTGACCTGCGCCGGCGGAGTGTTGAGGGGCACGGTGATGTCATTGAGCAGCGCCGGCAGTGTGTAGAGGGGCACGGTGACGTCGTTGAGCAGCGCCTGCATGCTGTTGAGGGGCACGGTGACGTCGTTGAGCATCGCCGGCAGTGCTGTTGAGGGGCACGGTGACGTCGTTGAGCATCGCCGGCGGAGTGTAGAGGGGCACGGTGACGTCGTTGAGCAGCGCCAGCGCCGGCAGTGTGTTGAGGGGCACGGTGACGTCGTTGAGCAGCGCCGGCAGTGTGTTGAGGGGCACGGTGACGTCGTTGAGCAGCGCCGGCAGTGTGTAGAGGGGCACGGTGACGTCGTTGAGCAGCGCCGGCGGGGTGTAGAGGGGCACGGTGACGTCGTTGAGCAGCGCCGGCCGTGTGTAGAGGGGCACGGTGACGTCGTTGAGCAGCGCCTTGAGCAGGCAGGAGCGGCGGTGGAGGACAGAATGGAGCGGGCCGGCATTGACCCGCCCGCCCTGCAGTTTGCCCCCTTCGCCAGCGCCTTGGACGCGGGCTTCTGGCACGAACTGACCCGGAGGAAGCTGAACGACTACAGGCTGGACGAGAGTCCCCGGAACATCAAGGCGTATTACTATAATGGTACCGTGGCGGGCACCGCGACACTTTTACAGACGCCTCTGTATTGAGGTTTTATTCTCTGGTTTAAAACACCATCCAGCAAAATTAAACGAGCAAGAATTAAACTGTATTTTCTTATTCGAAAGGTGATCAATCTGGACTGCCAACTCGACTAACTTTGGAGTTCAGTGCGTTTGATGTGTGAGTAATAATACTTTACTAAGGGGTTTTCACTTTGATCGCTGGGCAGCTTCTTGGATGTAAACAAGAGAGTCGGTAGATCTTAATTATATGGTCTGTAGCTGTTTAGGTATCTGTAAATCCCTATGTCAGTACCTTGGTGTTGTCTTCCATTCACAGACTACTATTTGGTTGCAAAAATACACCAGTGTGTTTTGTTGTCATTGTTAATTAAACTGCCTGGAAGTAATTTGTTGTTGTTTCCAAACTGATGTCACTTGCAGTGAAACATCACTGTTAGTGCCACAGCATCAGACTGATGTTCAGTCCAAGGTTTACAACTGTACAATCTAAGTTCGTCTTCCTTGCCCCTTGGCTATGAATACCCTGTGGAAAGTGGGGGTAGAGATGATGGTTAGGAAGGGAAAGACATTATTATAAAGTCTTAAGTGATAGGAGAAGAATTAGGCATCAATTCTACTCCACCTGATCTATCTCTCCCTCCTAACCCCATTCTCCTCCCTTATCCCCATAATCCCTGACACCTCTACTAATCAAGAATCTATCTATCTCTGCCTTAAAAATATCCACTGACTTGGCCTCTACAGCCTTCTGTGGTATAAAATTCCACAGATTCACCACCCTCTGACTAAAGAAATGTCTCCTCATCTCCTTCCTAAAAGAATGTCCTTTAATTCTGATGCTGTGACCTCTAATCCTAGGCTCTCCCACTAGTGGAAACATCCCCTCCACATCCACTCTATCCATACCTTTCAATATTCTGTATGTTTCAATGAGGTCCCCTTTCTTTTAAACTCCAGCGAGTACAGGCCCTGTGCTGACAAACGCTCATCATAGGTTAACCTACTCATTCATAGGATCGTTCTTGTAAACCTCCTCTGGACCCTCTCCAGAGCCAGCACATCCTTCCTTGAATATGGTGTCCAAAATTGCTCACAATATTACAAATGCAGCCATATCACCGACTTAGAACCTCAGCATTACATCCCTGTTTTTATATACAAGTCCTTTTGAAATAAATGCTAGCATTGAGGTTGCTTTCTTTACTAACGATCCGACTTGCTGATTAACATTTTGGGAATCCTGCACCTGCACCTCCGATTTCTGCATTCTCTCCTGCGTTGATAGTCTACCCCTTTATTCCTACTACCAAAATGCATGACTCCACACTTTGCTACACTGTATTCCATCTGCCACTTCTGGAATTATCAAAGATAATCGATAATCATCGAAGAGATACTGATAAATTTAAAAAATAGGAAATATTATTTTATATTAATAAAGAAATAGTATTCTATTGATCCAAATTCTGTGCTAAAAATATTAAATTTCCAGAAAAGTGTTTTTTGGACATTTTTTCTTTAAACCAGCGGAATACCACTGTGTTTTGTAATGACAATTGGTTGATAAAGCAATAGCTTATGAAATGTATAATATTATTACTATAGAAAAGTAAATTAGTTAAAAGTATACATTTTTAAAATGATCATTTGTGGTGAGATAACCAGCATAGGATATTGATCAAGAAAATTAGCTTTTATAACGAACTGTGTCGTGAAGTAAGTTCTACTTTGTTAAGAATAGACATCCACTGCCACTGACATGCAATGCCAGCAATATAACATGGAGTTTATTATGACAGGCTGTCTAATTCAGCTATTTTAAGATTTAAAAGATAAATTATAATTCTACCAGCCCATGCAAACATAACTGCACCTGTTTTCATTACCACTGATTATAAGTTGCTGATACATCACTAGTTAGAGGCTTGAAATGCACATGCAAATAAAATGGCAACTTTAGAAAAAAACATCTGCATGTGTAGTTATTTGTTTCAGCCCCCATCACACCTGATTCCCCTGCACAATAAAACAGGAAAGAAGTAGATATTTCTGTTTGACATACAGTAGATCTAAGCACAAGCAGCATATGGCTGCCTTTTTTTTGTTGCACAATTTGTATAATTGTTTTTAATCTTCAATTTGAGAACTGAATGTTCTAATTCTGTCGTGGATTGCACAATTCTCTCCTATGCTGTCGCTTGTAGAATATATGGAAGTGAAAATAATACAAATACCTTGAGTATACTAGTCCTCGGTGCTGGATCCATGTTCTGGAATCCCCCCCCCCAAATTGCACTGTTTGAGTACCTTCATAAAGTCATACAGCTCAGAAACAGGCCTTTTGGCCCAACTTGCCCACGCCGACCAAGAAGCCTCATCTACACTAGTCCCACCAGTATATGTTTGACCCATATTCCTCCAAACATTTCCTATCCATGTACCTGTCCAAATGTCTTTTAAATGTTGTTATAGTACCTGCCCCAAGTACCTCCCCAGGCTGCTTGTTCCACATACCCACCACTCTCTGTATGAGAAAACGGCCCCTCATGTTCCTATTAAATCTTTCCCATCTCATCTTAAACCTATGTCTCTGCATTCACCCATTCTATTCCTCTCGTGATCGTAAACACTTCTATCAGGTCCTGAGCTCCAAAAAATTGTTGTAGCCTGCTCAACATCTCACTATAGCTCATCCCCTCAAGGTCTGGCAGCATCCTCGTAAATATTCTCTGCCCCCTTTCCAGACATTTTTCCTATGGTAGGGAATCCAAAACTGAATATAATACTCCCTACCAAATGCAGCCCCACCAACGTCCTGTATAACTGTAACATAACAGTAGAACAATAGACAATAGGTGCAGGAGTAGGCCATTCGGCCCTTCGAGCCAGCATCGCCATTCATTGTGATCATGGCTGATCATCCCCAATCAGTACCTCGTTCCTGCCTTCTCCCCATATCCCCGACTGCGCTATCTTTAAGAGCTCTATCGCTCTCTTGAAAGCATCCAGAGAATTGGCCTCTACTGCCTTCTGAGGCAGAGAATTCCACACTCTCTGGCTGAAAAACTTTCACAACTCTCTGGGTGAAAAAGTTTTTCCTCATCTCTGTTCTAAATGGCCTACCCCTTATTCTTAAACTGTGACCCCTGGTTCTGGACTCTCCCAACATCGGGAACATGTTTCCTGCCTTTAGCGTGTTCAATCCCTTAATAATCTTATATGTTTCAATAAGATTCCCTCGCCTAAATTCCAGAGGATACAAGCCTAGTTGCTCCATTCTATCAATATATGACAGTCCCGCCATCCCGGGAATTAACCTCGTGAACCTATGCTGCATTCCTGTCATAAAAAACGTATTGTCTCTTGTCAACAGCTGTCATAGTTTAAGAAAGTATTCCATAAAAGGAGATCAGAAGGGCAAAAGGGAGACGGGAGATAGCTCTGGCAGATAGCATTAAGGATAATGCCAGAGATTCTTAAGCACATAACCAGAGAGAGAGAGTGGGACCCCTCAGGAATCAAAGCAGTCAACTGTGTGGAGCCACAGCAGATGGGCAAGGTCCTCAACAAGTATTTCTCCTCTGTTTTTACTGTGGAAAAACACAGGAGGATGGGGGATCTTGAGGTCATCATTGGTAGTGTCTTGAGAGCATCAGTATTGCAGTTGCAGAGGTGCTGACGGTCCTAATGCATATAAAGATAGACAAATCTCCTGGGTCTAATCAGATGTATCTGAAGACACTGGGCAGCTAGAGAAGAAATTGCAGGAGCCCTCGTGGAGATTTACGAGTCACAGAGTGATACAGTGTGGAAACAGGCCCTTCGGCACATCTATCCCACAACGGCCAACATGTCCCAGCTACTCTAGTCCCACCTGCCAGCATTTGTTCCATATCCCTCCAAACCTGTCCTATCCATGTGCCTGTCTAATTGCTTCTTAAAGGTTGGGATAGTTCCTGACTCAAGGTGAAATAACTGAATGGATAGAAAATTGGCTTCATGGAAGGAAGCAGATGGCGATATTGGAAGGTTGCCTTTCGGACTGGGGGCATGTGACTGGTGGTGTGTCTTAGGATTCGGTGCTGGGCCCTTCTCTGTTTGTCATCTATATCAATGATTTGGATGAGAACAACATGGCATGCTTAACAAATTTGCAAATGATGCAAAACTGTGTGGTATAGAAACATAGAAAATAGGTGCAGGAGTAGGCCATTCGGCCATTCGAGCCTGCACTGCCATTCAATATGATCATGGCTGATCTTGTAGGTAGTGGATGGTTTTGATGGTTGTGAATAATTCAGCAAGATCTTGATCAGTTGGCCAGGTGGGATGAGGAATGGCTGATGGAATTTAATACAGAGAAATGTGAAGTGCAACATTTTGGGAGCACTGACATGGGCAGATCCTGCACAGTGAATGGTAGGGAGTGTTGTAGAGCAGAAGGATCTTGGCGTGCAGGTACATAGTAACATCTCAACTAGATTGGATGATCAGAAAGGCTTTTGGCACATTGGCCTTCATCAGTCAGACCATTGAGTATGGAAGTTGGGAGGTCGTGTTGCAATTGTACAAGACGTTGGTGAGGCTGCATTTAGAGTATTGTGTTCAGTTTAGGGCACCATGTTAAAGGAAAGATGTTGTCAAGCTGGAAAAGGTGCAGATAAGATTTACGAGGATGTTGCCAGGGCTCGAGGGCCTGAGCTATAGAGGGAGGTTGAACAGGCTAGGACTATAATCCTTGGTGAGCAGGATGATGAGGTGTGATCTTATAGAGGTGTACAAAATCATAAGAGGGGTAGATGCACATAGTCTCTTCCCAGAGTTGGGGAATCGAGAACCAGAGGACATAGATTTAAGATGAAGGCGAACATTTGGCCAGGTATGTGGATAGGACCGGTTTAGAGGAATATGGACCAAATGCCAGCAGGTGGAACCAGCGTAAATGGGACATGTTGGCCAGTGTAGGCAAGTTGGGCCGAATGGCCTGTTTCCATGCTGTAAGACTCTATGACTGTGTTGCTCACCACTAGCTTCTTGGAGGTAATCCAGGGTAGGTCCTATGTGATATCTAGATCTTGATTGTTTTAAAAACATCATTGTAGTTTGATGCTTCTATGGGGGTTAGCAAAAAGAGCGGTTAGTTACTATCCTTTTCACGATTATTCTTCATAAGTGTGGCATCTATCAAAGTTGGGCATTAAATTGTTGCATTAAATCAATACTTAAATCAGCCCCCATTTCTAAGCTTTCCCTTTTTACTTCTCTGAAATGAATAACGAGTTTTGCAAATTATAATATTTACCTTGTGTTCTGCTGTTGATGTTGCTGCGGTTATCAAAAAATGTACCCGAGAGAAGAAACAGATGAGGCGTTTCATCACCAGGACTGTTAAAGCAATTTTATCAAACCTGAAGTAACTGCAGCTGAGAACTGAACTCTATTTATATATTACTAACCTCCCATTTATTAATTTCTCTCCCTCAAAGATGTTGCCTCTTCTGTACAATGTTAGATGTCTTACAATTGGCCATACAGCTTTGGTAAATCTTTACTATGGGTGTCACTGAGCTGTTTTAGTAAAGTCGGAAGGGTGTGGTTGCGGATAGGATTGCTTCACAGTTTCAGCTGATATTGTTCCCATCTGCAGACTTGCACCCGCAGCAGCCTGTGACCAATACTCACATGTGTGCTCCTTGCATGATGTTGCCTTTCTGTCCGAGCGAAGCCATGATCATACACCCAACTCTGTGCTTATCCCGCATGTGGAGGGTGGGGCAGCAGTAGAGTTGTTGCCTTACAGTACCAGTGCCCCGGGTTCGATCCCGACCACGGTTGCTGTCTGTACGGAGTTTGTACGTTCTCCCTGTGACCATGTGTGTTTTCTCCGAGATCTTTGGTTTACTCCCACATTCCAAAGACGTACAGTGTTGTAGGTTAATTGGCTTGGTATAAATGTAAATTGTCCCTAGTGTGTGTAGGATAGTGTTAATGTGCAGGGATCGCAGGTCGGCGCGGACTCGGTGGGCCGAAGGGCCTGTTTCCGTATCTGTACCTCTAAACTAATTCCACATACAAAATTTGGTTTTGTCCAGGAGACACACCTAAGGGAAAAATCCTACCTAACTTGTCATCCAATTCATTTGTGCACACAATAAAAGTATATGCGGTGAACAATCACTTGTAGTGCAGTTTAACCATTTGCTGTTGAAGTTTGCATTATTATCTGCACAAATGTATTACCTTTATATGACGAAGGTGGTTTGATCCTCTGTGGGTTTCATAGGTCTAATTAAAGTACAGTTAAGTGCAGACCTATAGTACATGGTTGGAATTGTTGCATTATGTCTGTCACTTTGCATGACAATATTTTGTATGTTCACGTAGGAATGCTGTGACTTCACCACGATGTTGCCCTATATTTGGGACTCTGTACAACACCAATACTCTACAGTCATTTAAATCCACTGATAAGAAGGCCTTACTGGACCAAGTGGGAAATGAGGTATGTTGCAAAAAGGATGGATGCTTTATTCACGGAAGAAACAAGGCTTTTTATACAATGCTGATTTTAAATATATATTGGTTTATATATTGTGGGTTGAGGAAAGTAAATAAAATAATTGTCTTTCATCATCTCAAGATTCCCCAAAAGATTTTAAAACCAATGAAGTAATTTTGTCAAGGTCCATAAACACACAAAATACAGTAGCCAATTTGAATTCAGCAAGCACTGAGGAAATTCAATGTAATATTCAGCGAATCATTTGATTGCTGGTTGATGTGTAATTATTGCCCATCTTACCAGGGTTAATATTGTTTAAGACAGAACTGCAGATGCTGGAAAAATCGAGGGTAGACAAAAATGCTGGAGAAACTCAGAGGGTGAGGCAGCATCTATGGAGAGAAGGAATAGGGGACGTTTCGGGTTGAGATCCTTCTTTCGGCCTGAAGAAGGGTCTCGACCTGAAACGTCACATATTCTTTCGCTCCATTGATGCTGCCTCACCCGCTGAGTTTCTCCAGCATATATCCAGTGTTAATATTGCTTCTCTTTTTGGTTTGGTGTCACACGGAAGTTAATTTCCTGAGGAGTAAAGGCGATGTAAGGGTACACTTAGGAGAGGAAAAAAAATGGACATGAGATAACTTTGGCAGATAAGTATCAGAGAAACCAAAGCTATTCTACTTTTAGTTTTAGTTTAGATATAGTGTGGAAACAGGCCCTTCAGCCCACCGAGTCCACACCGAACAGCGATCCTACACATTAACACTTCCCTACACACACTAGGGAGAATTTACACTTATACCAAGCCAATTAACCTACAAACCTGTGTGTCTTTGGAGTGTGGGGGGAAAGTGAAGATCTCAGAGAAAAATCACACGTTCATGGGGAGAACGTACAAACTCCGTACAGACAGCACCTGTTGTCAGGATGGATACCGGGTCTCCGGCGCTGGCAACTCTACCGCTGCGCCACCATGCCACCCTTCTTCTCTTATTCCATGAGAATGGCCTAATTAGTGGCAGTCAGCTTGGCTTTCTTCATATGACTGGGTTTTTTGGGGAGGCAACGAAGATGATTGATCAGGATAGGGCAGTGGGGGTTGTCTACTTGAATTTTAGTAAGGCATGACCTGCCGCAAACAAAGCCAAGCTGACCCCAATCAACCCATTCTCTTCATTTGAATCTTATCCTGAAGACTCCTCTCGAATAGCTTCCCTACCACTGAAATGAGGCTCACCGCCTCCTAGTCTCCTGCATTATCTCCACTTCCCTTCTTGAACAACGGAACAGCATTGGCTGCTCTCCAGTCCTCTTGCCTCCGATTGTGGCTCGAGAAAGTGCAAAGATCCTCATCAATGTCCCTGTTTGATCTCCTCTCTTGCCTCTCTCTATAGAGATGGTAAAACATTAGGAACTGAGGGCAAGATTTTGGTTGGTATGTGGAATGAGCTACCAGGAATAGTGGTAGAAGCAAGACAAGGCAAGGCAATGTTTAAAAGACATTTGGACTTGAATATCATAGAAACAAGTTTAGAGCAATGTGGGCAAAATGAGAGGCAGGAGTCAACTTTGTCAGCATTCAGGGGCTGAAGGGAGACACAAGAAAGTGCAGGTGAGCAAAACACAAAGTGTTGGAGGAACTCAGCAGGTCAGGCAGCATGTGTAGGGGGAATGGACAGACAAAGTTTTGGGTTGGGACTCTTCTTCATACTGATGGAGTAGAGGGTAGAGAGCTGGAAAGGAGGAGTGGGGTGGGGCAAAGCCTGACACGGATAGGTGGATGTATCTGAGGTGATGCAGATGGTGGATGCTGCAGTTTGATTGGCAAATGGATGGACTAAGGCTAAGAGTTTAAAAGGAGATACCAGAGGTGGGCTGAAGAGCCTGTTTCTATGCAGTAGAACTATTTGACTTTCAGGAACTTTATAATATCCATTTGAGAAAGCAGACATCTTCAGGATAGACACAACTGTTGCAGAAACTCAGCGGGTGAGGCAGCATCTATGGAGCGAAGGGACAGGTATGCACATCAGTCAACCCAAAACATCACCTATTCCTTCGCTCCATAGATGCTGAGTTTCTCCAGCATTTTTGTTTACCTTTGATTTTTCCAACATCTATAGTTCTTTCTTAGACATAGAAAATAGGTGCAGGAGTAGGCCATTCGGCCCTTCGAGCCTGAACATCTTGAGGATGTCCCTGACAGGCTATCCCTCCCTCAGTATTGCACTGAACACTCTGTCCAAAATTGCATGCTCTGGCGATTGGTGTAGGATTTGATTCTGCAATCTCGGGTGCAACCACATGAGCCACAGTTGACTGATTAATTGAAAGTGCTTAATTGTCTTTACACTGGGTTAAATGGATATAGATTAACTGATCCATATAAACCATTTTTCAATAAATTCATTTAGCAAAGAGTCTGAGGTGGATCAATATGAATTGCTGACAGTGATTTGTTCACTGAAATGTGGTTATATGTTGGATAAACAATGAGTTCCTATATGATTAGAATCCTTTCCTATTCAAGTTCCTGTCCACATCTTTTTTAAATGCTGTCATAGAACCTGCCTTACTACTTTCTCTGGCAGAATTTGTTTTGGTAATGTGGAATTGCAAACATTTGTACTTAATTTAACACAAAGCAATTGGCAATATTGAATTTTCTCCTAGTCTTTACATTTCCTAAACATTGTCGTTGAGTTGCTCTACACATATAGCCTTTGAACTTGCCTCATCAAAATATTACCCTTGCATCTACTTTCATGTCATCACCAAACTTGGATCCCTTACATTCTGGCCCCTCCTGCAAATCGATGTTTTATATACAGGTGGTTCTGTGAAAAAGCTCCAATAATTCCCAATGCGACTAATCAGAAATCCCAATGATTCAGCATGTATGCGCAGGTGATATTTCTTGCATTCCCATGAAACTTGTTAGGCACCGATGCCCAGGCACCTTTCAAACTTATATAGTTTGCTGGAAGATCTTTTTTACAGTGCGGTCCAACAAATTGTTAAACACACAAGTGAATATGAAGTTTGGGTATTAATCTGAATTTCAAAACTTCACAAGTGATGGGAGCAGAATTAGGCCCATCAAGTGTACTCTGCAATTCAATCATGGCTGATCTATCTTCCCCTCTCAACCCCGTTCTCCTTTTTTCCTGTGGCTATCAAACTACAACTCCTCCCCCTTCTGTCGTGGGGTAGACTGACTCCCCTCCCAGACACTCCCCCTCTCCAATCCTTTCCACTCATCACTTTAATTTCATGTGCCTTGTGTTTTATGTATGTTTTGGCAGATCAATTTTCTTTGTGGCATAAATAAAGTTCTATCGTATCGTATTTTCCTGCCTTCTCCCCACAACCCCCTGACAATTTCACCCAATGGGCCGTAAAATCTGTAAAAATCTAACAAAATATCTAGTGTGCCAGGTTAACTGTAAAAAATCAAATGTAGCACGAGTTATGTGTTCTTGGTCTGGGAAAGATTAAGTTATTCTGTCTATCATGTATTAACAAGCCTTCAGTTCATCTTAACAGTTTCCCAAGGCTCTGCGTCCTTATCTTGTGCGTAGGCTTTTATGTAATACCTCGTACAATATCTGGAAATCCAAATACACCAAATCTCTATCAACTCTGCTTGTTACAGTGCCCTCCATATTGTTTGGGACAAAGACCCACCGTTTATTTATTTATTTCATTTATTTATCTGCCACCGTACTCCACAATTTGAGATTTGTAATAGAAAAAAAATCACGTAGTTAAAGTGCACATTGTCAGATTTTAATAAAGGCCATTTTTATACATTTTGGTTTCACCATGTAAAAATTACAGCAGTGTTTATACATAGTCTCCCCATTTCAGGGCCCCATAATATTTGGACACAGTAATGTCATGTAAATTAAAGTAGTCATGTTTAGTATTTTGTTGCATATCCTTTGCATGCAATGACTGCTTGAAGTCTGCGATTCACGGACATCACCAGTTGCTGGGTGTGTTTTCTAATGATGCTCTTCCAGGCCTGTATTGCAGCCATGTTTAGCTTATGCTTGTTTTGAGGGCTAGTTCCCTTCAGTTTTCTCTTCAGCATATAAAAGGCTTGCTCAATTGGGTTCAGATTGGGTGATTGACTTGGCCACTCAAGAATTGACAATTTTTAGCTTTGAAAAACTCCTTTGTTGCTTTAGCGATATGTTTGGGATCATTATCTTGCTGTAGAATGAACCGCTGGCCAATGAGTTTTGAGGCATTTGTTTGAACTTGAACAGATAGGATACTTCAGAATTAATTATGCTACTACCATCAGCAGTTGTATCATCAATGAAGATAAGTGAGCCAGTATCTACAGCAGCCATACATGCCCAGACCATAACACCCCCACCACCGTGTTTCACAGATGAGGTGGTCTGCTTTGGATCTTGGGCAGTTCCTTCTCTCCTCCATACTTTGCTCTTGCCATTGTTCTGATATGTTAATCTTCGTCTCATCTGCCCACGAGACCTTTTTCTAGAACTGTGTTTGCTCTTTTAAGTACTTCTTTGCAAACTGTAACCTGGCCATCCTATTTTTGCAGCTAACCAGTGGTTTGCATCTTGCAGTGTAGCCTCTGTATTTTTGTTCATGAAGACTTCTGCAGACAGTGGTCATTGACAAATCTTTATGAGCGCTATCCAGCTCTATCTTGAAAGTATCCAGAGAATCGGCCTCCACCGCCCTCTGAGGCAGAGAATTCCACAGACTCGCAACTCTCTGTGTGAAAAAGTGTTTCCTCATCTCCATTCTAAATGGCTTGCCCCATATTCTTAAACAGTGGCCCCTGGTTCTGGACTCCCCCAACATCGGGAACATGTTTCCTGCCTCTAGCGTGTCCAAACCCTTTAATAATCTTATGTTTCAATAAGATCCCCTCGCATCCTTCTAAACTCCAGGGTATACAAGCCCAGCTGCTCCATTCTCTCAGCATAAGACAGTCCCGCCATCCCGGGAATTAACCTTGCAAACCTACTCCCTCAATAGCAATCATGTCCTTCCTCAAATTAGGGGACCAAATCTGCACACAATACTCCAGGTGTGGTCTCGCTATGGCTCTGTATAACTGCAAAGTACAATCTGCAAATTTTCTAATGTTACTTTAAATCCCTTCATCTAAATCATTGATGTATATTGTAAATAGCTGCAGTCCCAGCACCGAGCCTTGCGGTACCCCACTAGTCACTGCCTGCCATTCTGAAAGGGACCCATTAATCCCTACTCTTTGTTTCTTGTCTGCCAACCAATTTTCTATCCATGTCAGCACTCAACCCCCAATACTATGTGCTCTAATTTTGCCCACTAATCTCCTATGTGTGACCTTATCAAATGCTTTCTGAAAGTCCAGGTACACTACATCCACTGGCTCTCCCTTGTCCATTTTCCTTGTTACATCATCAAAAAATTCCAGAAGATTAGTCAAGCATGATTTCCCCTTCGTAAATCCATGCTGAGTCGGACCGATCCTGTTACTGCTATCCAAATGTGCCGCTATTTCATCCTTTATAATTGACTCCAGCATCTTCCCCACCACCGATGTCAGGCTAACTGGTCTATAATTCCCTGTTTTCTCTCTCCGCCTTTTGTAAAAAGTGGGATAACATTAGCTACCCTCCAATCCACAGGAACTGATCCTGAATCTGTAGAACATTGGAAAATTATCACCAATGCGTCCACGATTTCTAGAGCCACTTCCTTAAGTATCCTGGGATGCAGACCATCAGGCCCTGGGGATTCATCAGCCTTCAGTCCCATCAGTCTACCCAACACCCAATGTGGATTTCCTTCAGTTCCCTCCGTCACCCCAGATTCTCTGGCCACTAGTACATCAGGAAGATTGTTTGTGTCCTCCTTCGTGAAGACGGATCCAAAGTACCTGTTCAACTCATCTGTCATTTCCTTGATCCCCATAATAAATTCACCATGGAGCAGAGAGAAGGAACTGTCCAAGATATAAAGCATACCACCTCATCTGTGAAACACGGTGGTGGGGGTGTTATGGCCTGGGCATGTCTGGCTGCTGAAGGTACTGGCTCACTTATCTTCATTGATGATACAACTGCTGATGGTAGTAGCGTAATGAATTCTGAAGTATATGGACACATCCTATCTGCTCAAGTTCAAACAAATGCCTTAAAACTCATTGGCCGGCGGTTCATTCCACAGCAAGATAATGATCCCAAACATACTGCTAAATAAAAATAAAAACACAACATTAAAGAATTTAACAATAAACATAGAAACATCCCCCCCACAATGGTTCCCACTGTGAAGGATGGCACAAAGTCCAGTCCTCTTCCTCTTGTTAACCCATGGTTGGGCCTATTGAGGCCTCCGCAGTCGCCACTACGGCAGCCCGATGTTTCAGGCCCTCTCGCCGGATGATGGAGCTCCGGAATCGGAAGAACACTCTCAGCGGCTTGGAGTGTCTGGAACGGCCGCTTCCTCCCTGGAGTCCACGGCTCCCGAAGTTCACAGGCCGCGCTGGTCGGAGCTCTAAACACTGGCGATCTCGGCGAAAGATCCCAGGCTCCACGATGTTTAAAGTCAGCGCCGCCGCGGCTGAACACTCTGCAACCACAGCTCCGTGATGTTGTGGTCGGCGGTCTCAGCACACCGGAGCTTACCACACGGTGACCCGGGTAAGGCATCGCCTGCTCCGTGATGGTGTTTCAGTGCTGTGCCACCGCCGAAGCTGAGGTTCTGGCCGGTCCCAGCAGGAAACGCCACTCCAGTCCCATTGGTAGGACACGAGGAAGGGGCGAAGATGCGTCTCGGAGGAAAGCCGCATCTCCGACCAGGTAGGGACTGAGATAAACAGTTTCCCCCTTTCACCACCCCACCCCCCCTCCCCCCCACACATAAAAAGACTAGACCTCCAAAACAAAAACTTTAACACACTAAAAATAATAAAAAAGGGTGAAGGGACGAACAGCTGCAGCAGGCAGGGCAGCCATACTCAACGGCACCCCCACTCGACTATGTGATATACTATGTAGATATACTCCCAGAACTCAGTGAGTTGTAAAACTTTAAACAATCTGCCGTCTCACCAGACATTAACTTTGGCGATTTGTCTATAATTATTCCCATTAGATTTCCTGCCTTCTGACGGGGATTAATACAAGTTCTTCCTTATTATTTGAAAATACCCCATTAGTTATCTTTCAAATATTAGTAGTGTCCTCCACCATGCCGACTCATGTTAAGTATTAGCTTATGTTAGCTGTCTTTTCCTTGCATGCCATTAGCAATTCCCCAGTCTCAATGTAGAGGAGTGTTCATTGACCCTTTTCCTCTTTATATATCTTGCTGTTATTTTAGATTACTTGCCATTGGACTCTCATCATCAATCTTTTCTCTCAGCAACTTTATAGTCCTCCAATGTTCGCTCCCGAAAAATTCCCAGTCAGCTGGCTTTTAAACACTTTGTAGTTTTTAGTGTGTTACAACAGATGATTTGTCTTTCTTATTGTGGCGTTGCTTGATAATGGAGTAGATTTCAACTGAGCCTAATGAATAGCTGTTTAATTATCTGATAGTGCTTATCTACTAAACTTTCCTTTGGCCTGTTTTTGCAGTCAACCTCTAGAAAACTCTTCCTTCATGTATTTAAATCAAAGGCATTGGTTTTGGACCTAAGATGTTTGTCCTCAAATTGTATCATGAATTCTAACATTGCACCCTGCAGGATTTTTTTTTAATCTCTTTACATGTAGCCAAATATAAAATAGACTCTTCTTGGAAAACACTGTTGCTCTAAGAAATAATCCCTGATGTATTCTGTCGCATTATTTCCATTTTGATTTGCCCAATCAATATGCAGATCTAAGTGTGTAGGAAGGAACTGCAGATGCTGGTCTACAACAAAGATAGTCACAAAATGCTGGAGTAACTCAGCGGGTCAGGCAGCATCTCTGGAGAAAAGGAATAGGTGACGTTTGGAGTCGAGACGCTTCTTCAGACTGAGAGTCTGTGAGAGGGAAATTAGAGTTATGAAAAGGTACAGAACAAATCAGAGCCAGCACCGATGACCAAGGAAAGATGGAGCCCACAATGGTCCATTGTTGGCTATACAAGAGGTTTCTAACATTTACTTCAAGAGGGCTGCAATACAAAAACTGAGATGTGATGCTGAGGCTTTATAAGGCACTGGTCAGACCACATTTGGAGTATTGTGAGCAGTTTTGGGCCCCACATCTGAGGAACGACGTGCTGGCATTGGAGAGGGTCCAGAGGAGGTTTATGAGAATGATCCCAGGAATGATTGGATGATATGGTGAGCATTTGAAGGCACTGGGCCTGTACTCGCTAGAGTTTGGAAGGATGAGGGGATCCTCATTGGAACTTACTGAATAGTGAAAGGCCTGGATAGAGTGAATGTGGAGAAGGTGTTTCCGCTAGTGGGAGAGTCTAAGACCAGAGGTCATAGCCTCAGAATAAAAGGACATACCTTTAGAAAGGAGTTGAGAGAATAACGTTTTTTAGTCAGAGGGTGGTAAATCTGTGGAATTCATTGCTACAGATGGCTGTGGAGGTGAGGTCAATGGATATTTGTAAGGCGGAGATCGACAGATTCTTGATTGGTAAGAATGTGCCGGGGGGGGGGGGGGGGGGAGGTTATGGGACAAAGATAGGAGAATGGGGCTGAGAGGGAAAGATTAATCAGTCATGATTGAATGGTGGAGAAGACTTAATGGGCCGACTGGCCTAATTCTGCTCCTATAAACTTATGGATACGAACAGTGAAACAGGATGACTAGGGTGGGGGAGAGTCACACATGATAATTACACTTGACTTCTTGCATGCCTTCACTATTTATGTTTTGTCCTACTTGGGCAACACAATGGGGGAGATAGAGATTATTGTGTAAGAAGGAACTGATTTAAACCAAAGATAGACACACAATTCTGGAGAAACTCGGCAGGACAGGCAGCATCTCTGGAGAGAAGGAATGGGTGACATCTTGGGTTGAGACCCTTCTTCAAACCCTGAAGAAGGTTTTCAACCTGAAACGTCGCCCATCCCTTCTCTCCAGAGATACTGCCTGTCCTGCTGAGTTACTTCAGCATTTTGTATCTATCTGTCTTATCATTGTCTCCTTTGCCTCCGTTATTTCTTCTTACCACACAAACTGTTTCAATGCCACTATTCATTATCCCTAAATCATTACTGACCACTGCAAAGGTACTTTCCCTGATTAAGAGCACTACTCAAGCTTCTTTTCCTGTTTGTCTATTCTTTTGGAATATCGAATAACTTGGAATATCGTGCTCTCATTCCTGAATTCCCTGCAATCACTTTGGTGTAAATGAAACTCATTTATTCTATTTGTGCAGTCAACTCATCTGTCTTCCCAGAAATATTCTGTACATTCAGATAAAGAGCTTTCAGCATTGACCTTTCACAATTATTACTTTGGTTCTAATTTTGCCGAATATTTCCGGCTCCTTCCTGTCACACTTTGATTTTTAGTGACTCCATTCACTATCCCGTGACACTACTTCCTCATTTCTTTATGATTTATTGAACTTCCCGTTACCCTGCCTGTAATTCAAGTAATGCTGAGGCAATGGTCCCTTCCAGCAAAATGGCTCTTTCCCCAATGGTACTAGTGCCCATGAATTGGAATCCTTTCTTCTTCTTTGAGTTGCACATATATTTTGGACTTGGATGGAGCTTTAATGTCAAAGAGGGTCTTCAACCTGAAATGTTAAAGGGCCTGTCCCACTGTCACGACCTAATTCACAATCTTTTTAACTCGTGGACATTTTTCATCAGGCTAGAAAAACGGCGCGACCTACTTCATGCCACGAGTACCTACGACTGGCATCACGTCCTCGTGACGACCTCACTGCGAGTATGAGTCAAGGGCAAACTCGGCAGAGGTCGTGAAGGAGGGACAGGCCCTTAACTCTGTATTATCTTTCCACTGATGCTGAGTGTTGCTAGCGTTTCTGTTTTAAGACAAAACATTTCATTTTGCTGCTCATACATGCGGTTATGTTCAGATTCTGAAAGCTCATCCAAATGGAACTATTCTTAGTCAGGCATGATCTATTTAAAAAAAAAAATCTATTTTCATGTCAAATGTAATTATTTCTCCTGTAGATTTGGGAAGCTATAAAATCTGGCAGAGCAATTGAGGATCCTTCACTGTTGAGCAGTTTTCTTCTCTTGACTTATGCCGTAAGTATCTTTTTTTTAAAGCATTGTTTTTCAGAATCTTTTGTCCTGTAAAACAAGATAACCAGAAAAATAGGATAACCAGAATTAACTTTTAAGCCTTGTTATCATTACAATATTTTATTATATTGATCAGATCCTATTATTGCCATTCTGAATATTGTCCTTTAAGTGTTAATACTGTTAATTTTATAATGCATTTGACGATAGATACCCCCTGTGTACGGCCATTATGGAAACATGTTTCTATGGAATTTGTAAATCACGAACCAGAAATGCTTTTTATTTCCTATCAGGCTTGAATTTCCAACTCTTTAAAATCTTTCTACATGTTACATCCACATGAATTCCTCTTCATAGGCTCCAAAGCCACACTCAGCAAAATCAATAACCCCACTCTCACCATCGACGGCACCACTGTCTCCCCATCTCCCCAGGCCCGCAACCTTGGCGTGATCTTTGATTCCACCCTCTCCCTTGAGCCTCACATCCGCCATGTCATTAAAACCTCCTTCTTTCATCTCCTCAACATCGCCAAACTCAGACCCTCTCTCACACTTCCCGCTGCTGAAAGACTCATCCATGCCTTCATCTCCTCCCGACTGGACTATTGCAACTCACTTCTCCTTGGCATCAGCTCCACCTACATCAACTGACTCCAACTGGTCCAGAACGCAGCCACCCGACTCATCACCCACACCAAATCCTGGCATCACATCAGTCCAGTCCTCAAACAACTTCACTGGCTTCCCATCTCCCACCGGATCACCTACAAAATCCTGATCCTCACCTACAAAGCCCTCCACCATCTGGCCCCCCATATCTCACTGACCTCCGCTCCCCCTACCAACCCTCACGGTCCCTCAGATCCACATCAGCCGGTCTCCTCTCCATCCACAAGTCCAACCTCCGCAGTTTTGGGGACAGAGCCTTCTCCGGGGCAGCTCCCAGGCTCTGGAACTCCCTCCCCCAACTGATCCGCAATTCCGTGTCCCTCACCATCTTCCAGTCCCGCCTCAAGACCCATCTCTTCACCTCTGCCTATCCTTAGCCCCACGTCCCCCTCCCTTTTCATCTGTGCATTAATTGCCTCATATTGTGTTTTGTATTGAATTCTGTCTTTACTTTGTGTACTAGTCATGTCTCTACTATTTATTTCATTCCCCTTACATGTTTTTCCTCTACCTGCTAATTTTTTGTAAGGTGTCCTTGAGACTCTTGAAAGGCGCCCATAAATAAAATGTATTATTATTATTATTATTATTATTATTATTATTACATAGAAAGATAGAAACATAGACAATAAGTGCAGGAGGAGGCCTTTCGGCCCTTTGAGCCAGCACCGCCATTCATTGTGATCATGGCTGATCATCCCCAATCAATAACCCGTGCTTGCCTTCTCCCCATATCCCTTCATTCCACTAGCCCCTAGAGCTCTATCTAACTCTCTTAAATCCATCCAGAGATTTGGCCTCCACTGCCCTCCACTCCACAAATTCACCACTCTCTGGGTGAAAAAGTTTTTTCTCACCTCAGTCTTAAATTATCTCCCCTTTATTCTAAGACTATGGCTGGCCCCTGGTTCTGGACTCGCCCAACATTGGGAACATTTTTCCTGCATCTAGCTTGTCCAGTCCTTTTATAATTTTATATGTTTCTATAAGATACCCCCTCATCCTTCTAAACTCCAGTGAATACAAGCCTAGTCTTTTCAATCTTTCCTCATATGACAGTCCCGCCATCCCAGGGATCAATCTCGTGAACCTACGCTGCACTGCCTCAATCACAAGGATGTCCTTCCTCAAATTAGGAGACCAAAACTATACACAATACTCCAGATGTGGTCTTACCAGAGCCCTATACAACTGCAGAAGAACCTCTTTACTCCTATACTGAAATCCTCTTGTTATGAAGGCCAACATTCCATTAGCTTTCTTCACTGCCAATGACTGATCAAATATGTCCTCGGTAAAAATCGTTTGTATTTTTCTAATGAAAACTAATTCTATTTCATTCAAACTATATTTTGCAGGATTTAAAGAAGTACCATTTCTACTACTGGTTTGCATTTCCTGCTTTGTGCTTCCCAGAACCGATAGTCATGGTGCAGCCACCAGTCAGCCTAGCAGACAAGTTCTCTACAAGTCAGGTATTAGCAAATGGATCATTTCCTCCAGGACTTTTGTAAAATTCCCAGGGACGAAAATTAATCTTTCTTTGAACTTGCACAATGCAATTCCTCTTGTTACTTTTACTCCTTCGTCTGCATGGACAAGGTGGACCCAAAGGTCTGATTCCATCCTGGCCATCGTATAACTCTATGACTATGACTCTAGCTTTATTATCTTCATCCATGAGCTTTAATATTTTAAGAATTGGCTGTGATTTTTCCCAAACATCTCCATGTATCCCGTTCACCATTTTTTAGGTGGAAAATGATGTACATCACAATTACCTACAATGAAATCAATTTAACTGTTGAGAAAATCCGTTGATCCCTTATAATGTATGATTTTGTAACATGGCCATCTATTATTGTGACATTTGTAGTATAGCAATCTATTTTGTTACTTTGCAGCATAGCGACCTATTTTTGTGACTAACTTGGATCTTGAGATACAAAGCCACATATCCCAGTGGTATAAAGGGATTTTGGGGTGGAGGGTTGATTCAATTTGCAGAGGAGATAATGTAACTGATTGTAATATTGGAATTGCATTGATAACATGTAGTGTTAGTCACTCACCGAATGACTGTCAAAAATCCATCTCTGTCTAGTTTATTATGTGTACTTGGTCATCAAACTGGTTATCTAAATTTTCTTACCATTAATAGGTGTTAATAATAAAACTGGCTAACATTCACTTTGTAACGTTTACCATGCTATCAAATGCCAATTTTTTTAAAAGGGCCAATTTCTCTAAATTTCAAATACTTACCTCCTTTTCAAATTGTTTTAGTATCCACCTCACTATGCACATGTGAATAATCCGGCTCAAAAAACCTCCAATTTGCTCTATAGTCAGAATCCTTTCCTTAGTTCCCTAATTGTCCCCCTAGTTGTCCACCAGTGAAATTAATAGTCTCAACTTTGTGGTTGGCAGTTCACTTTGCTAACAATTGCCAACAGAATTTTCATGCACCATTGACCCAGGACCTGCTCCACATCAGATTGGAAAAAAATATTCCCTGCCTCAGAGATTATATGAAGCAAGGGTGCTTTGACTTCTGTGTTTATGTCACATTTAATTTGGAGCAGAAGAGTGGGGCTAAACTTCTTGCTGGTACTTCTGTGCCATTATTAATCTAAGATCTAAGTTAAACTTTCACAATTGCTCTTACTAAGGTCTCTTATTTTGCATGCATGTTCTCCCTACTTGGCCAATCCCATTCTTTTTCCAGTCATCATCTCTTCTCTCTCTCTTTCCTCCTTTCTCTAGTTTTTTTCAAACCATTATGTCCTCTCCAATCCTGGGAAGCTAGGACCAAGTGTGCTCCAACCTGCACCCTGGTACCATCAGCTTATTCTGCACGTACTTGATGCTGAATGAGGACTTACGTCATTTTTAGGTACAAAATGCTGGAGTAACTCAGCAGGGCAGGTAACATCTCTAGAGGAAAGTAATAGGTGACGTTTCGGGTCAGAGCCCTTCTTCAGACCTGAAACGTCATTTATTCCTTTTCTCCAGAGAAGCTGCCTGACACGCTGAGTTACTCCAGCATTTAGTGTCTATCTTCGGTATAAACCGGCATCCGCAGTTCCCTCCTACACCTACATGATTACTGTCTGTCACATATACTTGCTCATTGAGATGTTTGACTGAGCAACATTTCTGTTTCAATTCCACCATTCAGAGGTTTACATATTGAAGTGTGTTTTTGTTATTGTGCCATATTGACTCTTATAATACAGCATGGTAGTGCTGAATTTATTTTTTTTCCAACCCGTATCATTTTATAGGTTCTATATGTTCAAAGTTTGTGTTGTTTGCTGATTTCCTTCTGTTACTTAATTAGATCCAGACTCTCCAAGAAGCCTATGATGAACTTTGCCAAAAGGAGGAGACTACAGCGGTCCCTTATTTTCTGGCCAAATACACAGAAGATTCTGTTTCATTGACAACTTTGAGAAACTGGAATGAATTTTTCAAAGGTCAGACCAAGGTACAAATTTACATCAAAGGATTAGGTGTGTAATTAAAATAAATGGTTTGGTGAGTCAGTGAAAGTGGTTCTGAATTATTTCAGCTGAGCACTTTGGACTGTTTATTAACAGCTCATACTTCTACTGCTGGTTTGTTCATGCTGTGGATACCCATTGTGACTTTGCAGATGGCATCCATTTATAGTTTGGTGAAAATGCCTTCTGCCTTGCTACAAGTGTTGCTCATCAACAATGCAATCACTTGATACTAAGAAGATCTTCTATAAGGAATATTCATTAAAGTAATATTGATTTTCTGCATTGTTTGGTCAAAATGCTGTACGTTAGGTTGTTAGATTCAGGATGTATGAAGAAAAATATGTCATAGTTTGAAGTTGTGTAGTATTATAGACTATGATGTTCTGCATATGTTCTGTTAGTTTTATTTTAAATTCTTAACTAGAGCTCTGTCCTCTGAAAATCAATGGCTGTTATCATTTTGTTCTGCAAGCAACAAAATTGGTTGTAAGTAGGAAAATATAACAAAACATCCCACTTATTTGCAATTGAAATTTTATATTTTCAAAGATTTCAAAATATTTTATCAGATTTATTAAGGCAGAAAGGGAGTACAGTCTAAATGATGTGTGTGGGAAGGAACTGCAGATGCTGTTTTAACCCAAAGATAGACGCAAAGCTAGAATAACTCAGCGGGTCAAGAGCATCTCTGGAGAAAAGGAATAGGTGACGTTTTGAGTCGAGACCCTTCTTAAGACTGAGAGTCAGGGTAAAGGGAAATGAGAGATATAAACAGTGATATGGAGATATGGGACAAATAAATTAAAGATATGCAAAAAAGTAATGATGTAACTGGCCGTTGTTAGCTGTGTGCTAGGTGAAAACGGGTTACAGACAATGAGACTGAGCAAGACCATTTTGTAGCTGGTATAGTCATACCAGCTACAAAGTGGGTGGAAGGAATGGAGAGAGAGGGAACGCAAGGATCACTTGGAGTTAGAGAAATCAAAATTCATACCACTGGGTTGTAAGCTGCCCAAGCAAAATATGAGATGCGGTTCTTCCAATTTGCATTTGGCCTCACTCTGACAATGGACAGAAAGGTCAGTGTGGGAATGGGAAGGGGAATAAATGTGTTTGGCAACCGGGAGATCAGGTAGGTACTGGCGGACTGAGTGATGGTGTTCAGCCAGTGTACGTTTGGTCTCGCTGATGTAAATGATTTTCTAAATAAGGTCTATCTATCTGTACATGGGCTCAATCTAAGGATTGGTAGCTTTTTACGTTTTTTTTTAACTGTGGTGGTTTAATATACTTTGATAGTTTTGCTATTTTGTAGTTGCTTATTATTTGTCAACAACTCTCTGTTACAGACAGTTTTCTTTTGCAGGTCACAGTTTGTGTCTATGATCCTTGTACCTTAACCCAGTATCCAGGATGGCCCCTGCGAAACCTTCTGGTCCTTATAGCCTATAATTGGTAAGCATTTCAAGGTTTATATTCCGTGTTAATATTTTGGAACAAATCTTTATTTTTCAAGAAATATATTGTAGCATTTGACGTGTTGTGGGCAAGTTGGGCCGAAGGGCCTGTTTTCACACTGTATGACTCTAAAAGGAAAGATAGAATATTGCTGTGTAATGGAGACTATAATATTATTGTCTGATGATGTATCATCATAATTGTTGACGGGCACGGTGCCTTACAATGCTATGTACGATATTGATCGCATCTTCTACAGATGTGTAGATGGCCATTGGCCCGCTAGGAGCTCGTCTGCCCTTTGACAGATGCTGGGGGTCCACAGCCTCCTCCTCACCTGCAAACTAGGTGAGGGAGACAGTTTAGTCGTCGACTATCCGACCATGGAGCAGTTAGCACGGGATTACATGGTACTCGTGGCGGTGGGGACTCCCCCCTACCTGATGTGGATTGTAAAATAGTTATATAGCATAACTGCAATGTCAGATTTGATCTTCTGATATTTCCTGTGACATACACCTTCCGTGAATGAATTAAATAAAGGTCTATTTTTAAAATATTGTATTTTATTGGTTGTTATGTTCCTCAGATAAGCAGTGTCAGTTGTCTCTGTTTCTTTCATTTTGGAAAGTATTCCATGATTTAATTAATTTTCCCTGTGACGATAGGGGCAGCTTTCTGGACTCGCTTGAGGTTCTCTGCTTTCGTGATCGGACTCTGCAAGGGGTCAGAGACACCAGGCACAGCATCTTCTTTGAAATAAAACTTCCCCAAATGGCATCGGTCGCAGGTAATTGCTGATCAGTATTTCTGAACAACTTGGATTAAATGTTCCACAGGATATTTTATGACAAGACATTTCTGGTTCTTGTTACATTATGATCAACGTCTGTGGAGTTTTCAGTACGTTTATAGTTAATTGATACCCATATTACTTGTAGAAATAGATCTGCCAAAAAATTGCATAATGCCTTGTGTTTGTGTGCTGTATGAATCGGTCTTAGAAATGTATTGGGAAATTACTTCATAAGTCTCAAAGTGTGCAATTAGTTTCTTGTATTCTCTGTACTAAGCAGGTGTTTAAAGTTGGCATCCAATGTTACAACAAGTGCCTGGATTTTGGCACCCGTGATTTTTCAGAATATTATTATCCACTCCTGCAGAAGCAGGCATCATAGTGCCTATAAGCCTAGTGCCCCCAAGTCTATTTCAGCATGATATCTCCACTCGGGTAACCCGCCTACCCCACTATCTATTTTTTTCCCCCTTTTGCTAATGCACTACTGATCCCTGACCAACACTCCTCCTACTTCCTAACCAACCATTGTCTAGCAATGTTACAAAATTTTGAGATTTAAAAAATCAAGTCTGTAATTTATCCCATCAGATAAAGCATAAAAAGAAGTTTAATTTGACACCTAATTCACTTTCATATCTCAAGTATTTAAAAGGTTATGGCCATTTTCATACTCGGAAATTAGCATCTTGTTCCCTATTGATTTTCTATGGACATAACAAAAACGCTGTGATCGTGTGCAGTCAAAAGCCCATAACCTTCTTAAAAATTAAGAGAACTGAATGAAATTTTCAGTTATCGTAGATTGATCCATTTTGAAACAAATATAAAATAATCTTACTTGGATGACCTGAAATTAAAGCATATAACTAGTTAGTTACCCAAGTGTAGCTAATTTCAAACTTCAATTACTAGATCTAAACATCTATCCATTTCTTAATAAATGATTAACATTTTTAAATAGCCTAAGTGTCCAAATAATATTCATAAATAATTCACAATAAAACATGATTTTGAAATCTCATTTACATTAATTTATAGGCCAAATGGAAGGAATTTAGTGTTCAATTGCTGTAAATTAAAGTCCATTTTAAATCAGCTTTCTAGTGGGTTCCTGTGTACGCGCTGGTTTAGAACGTTCACATTGCGCTAGATTTGTGCCTCAAATGCCCAGAAAAATACTGCGGGATATAATGGGCCCAAAATGAGCTACTCGCAATATTAAACTTTGTATAAAGGGATCTTAAGAAGCCCTTTTTAATGTAAAAATAAGCAGCCTACCTTCTGTTATTTGCTCTATGCGACCCTGACAGCTGCCGGTGGTCGTGGGTTTAGAGATTGATTTTTAAACTACTATAACTATTATACGAGGCCTTTAAAACTAATAATAGCTTTTGCGACGGGGTCTTCCAGCGATTTTTCGTTAATAATTAACTAGGCTGAACATCTTCGATTTGAACAGCCTAGAGAAAATCGCGTTTTAAACCCGCCCCCCTCTAAACAGCGCCAAAATTGCGCACAACTGCAGCGACAGATTTTCAGCGACGCTTCAGGTACGCTTTGCAACATACCTACATTGTCCCAATACATTTACACATCGATTCAAAGCTGTATCTTATTCTCACCACCCATAGGCTTTAATTTTGTCCACAAACCCTTGACTTAACAGATTTATGAGCTCCAATGGCAAAGTTTGCAAAAGGAAACTAGGAAAGAAAAATGTAGGACGGCACGGTGGCGCAGCGATAGAGTTGCTGCCTTACAGCGTCAGACACCCGGGTTCAATCCTGTGACCATGTGGGCTTTCTCCAGGTGCTCTAGTTTCCTCTCACACTTCAAAAAAACCTGCAGGTTTGTAGGTTAATTGGCTTTGGTAAGTTATTGAATTGTTTCTAGTGTGTAGGATAGTGCTATTGTACCAGGCATGATACAATCCCTGATCAGGCATGAACTCAATGGGCCAAAGGGCCTGTTTCAGCACTGTATCTCTAAAGTCGAAAGTAAAAGGCCTTTTTTAAGTTCTGATCAGGAGCACAACAACATGGGCCTCATGTGCAACTGAACTTGCCAGAAGTGAACTGTGAACATAACATTTACTTCACCATTACACCTTTGTATGTGGTATTGTGAGTAAGCTGCAATCCTGATGTTTGAAAATCAATTTGAATTTGCAGGTTGTCCAAAGTGTGTTGGTTGGGAAAAAAACCAAAAAGGAGGCCTGGGTCCGAGGATAGTCAATCTCAGTGAATGTATGGATCCGAAGAGGTAAGCTAGAAGCCGGAGCCATTGCCTCACCAGAGCCCCAGGCTCAGAACCAGGCCCACAGACTCCCAACACCACGGTGTCCGACTCTCCTGGGTCCTACTGTTCCCCGCTTACTACAGGGAGCCTCAGTGGGCGTTCCACTGGGTCTTCCCCTTCCCCCTCTGTTAACCAGATGGCCCCAGATTCCCCCCCCCCGTGCACCCATGGTTCTCATGCCCTCCTCCTCTTTGAACCCCCACTATCTCCCCCCCCCCCCCCCCCCCCCCAACCCCTCCTCTGTCCACTCACCAGCCCCCTTCTGGCACCAACTCTCACCCTTGTCGTGTCTTCACCACCGCCCCTGACCCCCCCCTTTGCCATAAGGAATGGTCTGTCCTCAACAGAGGCCTCACCTTTGTTTCCCTCCGCCCCCACCTCAACGTGTTCCGGGTCCGTAGAGCTTTTCTGTCTCTGTGCTTTTTTATATTTCCTTACCATCCAGTGATGTCCCTTTCTCCCGTCTCCCCCTCCTCTTGGATTGCCCCGGACGGCCTTCTACCCTCTTTGGACCTTTTTATTTCCAAATGCCGATGTGTCTTCAACTTCTCAACTTTTCCACTCCCCTTATCTACTCTGACCTCGCCACCTGTGAACGTACGGCCCTGCGCTCACTCTGCGGCAGCCCCGACATTGTCATCAAATCCACCCACAACGGATGTACCGACGTACTCTGGTGCGCTGACCTCTACCTGAGGCAGGTGACAACTCTCAGCCACCTCCTCATACTTATCCTTGGACCATGATCCCACAGATGAGCACCAGCCCTTAATCTCACACGCCATTTCTAATTTCATCACTTCATGCTGTTTGCCCCCCAAAGCCTCCAACCTTATTGTTACCCAGCCCCGCACAGCCTGGTTTTATCTTCTCCCCAAAACCCAGAAACAAAACTGCCCCGCAGACCATTGTCTCTGCCCGCTCCTGTCCAACTGAATTATTTTCCACGTACCTCGACTCCATCCAATCCCTCCCTTGGTCCAATCCCCCCCCCCCCCCCCCCCGGTCCATCCCCCCCCCCCCTGGTCCATCCCCCCCCCCCCCTTGGTCCAATCCCCCCCCCCTGGTCCAATCCCCCCCCCCCCCTGGTCCAATCCCCCCCCCTGGTCCAATCCCCCCCCCCCCGGTCCAATCCCCCCCCCCCTGGTCCAATCCCCCCCCCCCCCTGGTCCAATCCCCCCCCCCCCTGGTCCAATCCCCCCCCCCATGGTCCAATCCCCCCCCCCCATGGTCCAATCCCCCCCCCCCCTTGGTCCAATCCCCCCCCCCCATGGTCCAATCCCCCCCCCCCCTGGTCCAATCCCCCCCCCCCCCCCCTGTCCAATCCCCCCCCCCCTGGTCCAATCCCCCCCCCCTGGTCCAATCCCCCCCCTTGGTCCAATCCCCCCCCCCCCCCATGGTCCAATCCCCCCCCCCCCATGGTCCAATCCCCCCCCCCCCCTGGTCCAATCCCCCCCCCATGGTCCAATCCCCCCCCCCCCCCCCCCCACCCCCCGTCCAATCCCCCCCCCCCCCTGTGGTCCAATCCCCCCCCCCTTGGTCCAATCCCCCCCCCCCTTGTCCCATCCCCCCCCCCCCCCTGGTCCAATCCCCCCCCCCTTGGTCCAATCCCCCCCCCCCCCCCTGGTCCAATCCCCCCCCCCTTGTCCAATCCCCCCCCCAAGGTCCAATCCCCCCCCCCTGGTCCAATCCCCCCCCCCAGGTCCAATCCCCCCCCCCCCTTGGTCCATCCCCCCCCCCTTGGTCCAATCCCCCCCCCCTTGGTCCCCCCCCCCCCCCTGGTCCAATCCCCCCCCCCTGGTCCCCAATCCCCCCCCCCTTGGTCCCCAATCCCCCCCCTGGTCCAATCCCCCCCCCCTTGGTCCAATCCCCCCCCCTGTCCCATCCCCCCCCCCCCTGGTCCAATCCCCCCCCCCTTGGTCCAATCCCCCCCCCTGGTCCAACCCCCCCCCCCTTGGTCCAATCCCCCCCCCCCCCATGTCCAATCCCCCCCCCTGGTCCAATCCCCCCCCCCCTTGGTCCAATCCCCCCCCCATGGTCCAATCCCCCCCCCCTTGTCCAATCCCCCCCCCCTGGTCCAATCCCCCCCCCCCCTGGTCCAATCCCCCCCCCCCCCTGGTCCAATCCCCCCCCCCCCCGGTCCAATCCCCCCCCCCCCCCGTCCCATCCCCCCCCCCCCTGGTCCAATCCCCCCCCCCCTTGGTCCAATCCCCCCCCCCCTTGTCCAATCCCCCCCCCCCTTGGTCCAAATCCCCCCCCCCTTGGTCCAATCCCCCCCCCCTTGGTCCAATCCCCCCCCCCCCCTTGGTCCATCCCCCCCCCCCCTTGGTCCAATCCCCCCCCCCCCTTGGTCCAATCCCCCCCCCCCTTGGTCCAATCCCCCCCCCCTTGGTCCAATCCCCCCCCCCCCCCTTGGTCCAATCCCCCCCCCCCTTGGTCCAATCCCCCCCCCCCATGGTCCAATCCCCCCCCCCCCCCCTCCATGGTCCCCCCCCCCCCCCCCCTTGGTCCAATCCCCCCCCCCTTGGTCCAATCCCCCCCCCTTGGTCCAATCCCCCCCCCTGGTCCAATCCCCCCCCCCCCCCCCCATGGTCCAATCCCCCCCCCCCATGGTCCAATCCCCCCCCCTGGTCCAATCCCCCCCCCCCCCCCATGGTCCAATCCCCCCCCCCTTGGTCCAATCCCCCCCCCCTTTGGTCCAATCCCCCCCCCCCCTGGGTCCAATCCCCCCCCCCATGGTCCAATCCCCCCCCCCCATGGTCCATCCCCCCCCCCATGGTCCAATCCCCCCCCCCCTTTGTCCATCCCCCCCCCCTTGGTCCAATCCCCCCCCCCTTGGTCCCCCCCCCCCCCCCCCCATGGTCCAATCCCCCCCCCCCCCCATGGTCCAATCCCCCCCCCCCCTTGGTCCAATCCCCCCCCCCTTGGTCCCCCATCCCCCCCCCCCCCCGTGTCCATCCCCCCCCCTGGTCCAAACCCCCCCCCCCCCCCCCCATGGTCCAATCCCCCCCCCCCCCCTGGTCCATCCCCCCCCCCTTTGGTCCAATCCCCCCCCCCCATTTGGTCCAATCCCCCCCCCCTTGGTCCAATCCCCCCCCCCTTGGTCCAATCCCCCCCCCCCCTGGTCCAATTCCCCCCCCCCCCTTGGTCCAATCCCCCCCCCCCTTGGTCCAATCCCCCCCCCCCCCCTGGTCCAATCCCCCCCCCCCCATTGGGCCAATCCCCCCCCCCCCCCTTTGGTCCAATCCCCCCCCCCCTGGTCCCATCCCCCCCCCCCCCCTTAAGCCCATCCCCCATCCCCCCCCCCCCCATGGTCCAATCCCCCCCCCCCTTGTCCAATCCCCCCCCCCCATGGTCCAATCCCCCCCCCCCATGGTCCAATCCCCCCCCCCCCCCACCAATCCCCCCCCCCTGGTCCCATCCCCCCCCCCCATGGTCCAATCCCCCCCCCCATGGTCCAATCCCCCCCCCCCCCCTGGTCCAATCCCCCCCCCCCTTGGTCCAATCCCCCCCCCCCTGGTCCAATCCCCCCCCCCTTGGTCCAAGCCCCCCCCCTTGGTCCAATCCCCCCCCCCCCTGGTCCAATCCCCCCCCCCATGGTCCAATCCCCCCCCCCCTTGGTCCAATCCCCTCCCCCCCTGGTCCACCATCCCCCCCCCCATGGTCCAATCCCCCCCCCCCCCCCCCTTGGTCCAATCCCCCCCCCCCCCCATGGTCCACTCCCCCCCCCCCTTGGTCCCAATCCCCCCCCCCCTGTTCCAATCCCCCCCCCCCCCTGTCCCCCCCCCCCCCAGGTCCAATCCCCCCCCCCCCATTGGTCCAATCCCCCCCCCCATGGTCCATCCCCCCCCCCATGGTCCAATCCCCCCCCCCCCCATGGTCCAATCCCCCCCCCCATGGTCCAATCCCCCCCCCCTGGTCCAATCCCCCCCCCCTTGGTCCAATCCCCCCCCCCCTTGGTCCAATCCCCCCCCATGGTCCAATCCCCCCCCCCCCCCCCCATCCCCCCCCCCCCTTGGTCCAATCCCCCCCCCCTGGTCCATCCCCCCCCCCATGGTCCAATCCCCCCCCCCCCTTGGTCCCAATCCCCCCCCCCATGGTCCAATCCCCCCCCCCCCCTTGGTCCAATCCCCCCCCCCCCCCATGGTCCAATCCCCCCCCCCCCCTTGGTCCAATCCCCCCCCCTGGTCCAATCCCCCCCCCCCCCCTGGTCCAATCCCCCCCCCCCCCTGGTCCAATCCCCCCCCCCATGGTCCAATCCCCCCCCCCCTGGTCCAATCCCCCCCCCCATGGTCCATCCCCCCCCCCCTTGGTCCCAATCCCCCCCCCATGGTCCAATCCCCCCCCCCCCCTTGGTCCAATCCCCCCCCCCTTTCCAATCCCCCCCCCATGGTCCAATCCCCCCCCCCCCTTCCAATCCCCCCCCCCTGGTCCAATCCCCCCCCCCTGGTCCAATCCCCCCCCCTGTCCCATGGTCCAATGGTCCAATCCCCCTGGTCCCCCCCCCCCATGGTCCAATCCCCCCCCCCCCCAATCCCCCCCCCCCCATGGTCCAATCCCCCCCCCCCTTGTCCAATCCCCCCCCATGGTCCAATCCCCCCCCCCCCCCCCCAATCCCCCCCCCCCATGGTCCAATCCCCCCCCCCCTGGTCCAATCCCCCCCCCTGGTCCAATCCCCCCCCCTGGTCCAATCCCCCCCCCCCCCATGGTCCAATCCCCCCCCCCTTGGTCCAATCCCCCCCCCCCCCCCCCCCATGGTCCAATCCCCCCCCCCATCCCCCCCCTGGTCCCATCCCCCCCCCATGGTCCAATCCCCCCCCCCCCCATGGTCCAATCCCCCCCCCCCAACCCCCCCCATGGTCCAATCCCCCCCCTGGTCCAATCCCCCCCCCCCCCCCATGGCCCAATCCCCCCCCTCCATCCCCCCCCCCCCATGGGTCCAATCCCCCCCCCTTGGTCCAATCCCCCCCCCCCCCCCTTGGTCCCATCCCCCCCCCATGGTCCAATCCCCCCCCCCCCCCCTGGTCCAATCCCCCCCCCCCTTGGTCCCAATCCCCCCCCCCCCCCCTCCCCCTGGTCCAATCCCCCCCCCCATGGTCCACTCCCCCCCCCATGGTCCCATCCCCCCCCATGGTCCAATCCCCCCCCCCCCCCTTGTCCAATCCCCCCCCCATGGTCCAATCCCCCCCCCATGGTCCAATCCCCCCCCCCCTTGGTCCAATCCCCCCCCCCCCCCTTGGTCCAATCCCCCCCCCCCTTGGTCCAATCCCCCCCCCCCCAATCCCCCCCCATGGTCCAATCCCCCCCCCCATTGTCCAATCCCCCCCCCCCCCTTGGTCCAATCCCCCCCCCCATGGTCCAATCCCCCCCCCCCTTGGTCCAATCCCCCCCCCCCCTTGGTCCAATCCCCCCCCCCCCTTGGTCCAATCCCCCCCCCCCCTGGTCCAATCCCCCCCCCCCCCCAATCCCCCCCCCTTTGGTCCAATCCCCCCCCCCCCTTGGTCCAATCCCCCCCCCCCCCTTGGTCCAATCCCCCCCTTGGTCCAATCCCCCCCCCCCCCTTGGTCCAATCCCCCCCCCCCCTTGGTCCAATCCCCCCCCCCCCCTTGGTCCAATCCCCCCCCCCCTTGGTCCAATCCCCCCCCCCCCTCCCCCCCCCCCCCCCTTGGTCCAATCCCCCCCCCCTTGGTCCAATCCCCCCCCCCCCCTTGGTCCAATCCCCCCCCCCCCCTGGTCCAATCCCCCCCCCCCCCCCCCCTGGTCCAATCCCCCCCCCCCAATCCCCCCCCCCTTGGTCCAATCCCCCCCCCCCCCCCCCTTGGTCCAATCCCCCCCCCCCCCCGGTCCAATCCCCCCCCCCTTGGTCCAACCCCCCCCCCCCCCCCCCCCCCCCCCCCCCCCTTGGTCCAATCCCCCCCCCCCCCTTGCCCTTGGTCCAATCCCCCTCACACTCCCTTTCTCTCATGAATGATAATTCTATTGTCCATTGTTTTCCATGCCCCCACTCTCTCATCTTTACTATGGATGTTCAATCACTCTACTCCTCCATCCCCCAGCAGGAAGGTCTTTAAGCCCTGTTTCTTCCTTGACTGCAGAACCAGCCAATTTCCCACTACCAACGCTCTCCTCTGCCTAGCAGAGCTGGTCCTTACTCTTAACAATTCCTTTGACTCCTCCCACTTTCTCAAAATCCAAGGCATAGTAGCTATGGGCACTCGTAAGGGCCCCGGCTATGCCTAGCTCTTTGTAGCATATGTCGAGTAATCCCTGTTCCAGATATACACTGGCCCTCTCCCCAAACTCTACCTCCGCTACATTGACGACTACATTGGTGCCACCTCCTACACCCATGCAGAACTCACGGACTTCATTAACTTTGCTACTAATTTTCATCCTGCACTCATATTCACTTTGACCATCTCCGACATTTTCCTACCGCTTCTTGATCTCGCCGTCTCCGTCATAGGAGATAAACTATCGGACGACATCTACTATAAACCTACTGACTCCCACAGCAATCTAGACTACACTTCTTTCATCCTGCCTCTTACAAAGACTCTATCCCCTACTCCCATTTCCTCTGTCTATTCTGTATCTGTGCCAGGATGACGTGTTCCATACTCATTCTTTAGGGAATGGGGGTTCCATTCTTCCATCATAGATGAGGCCCTCACCAGGGTCTCCTCGATATCCCGCAGCTCCGCTCTTGCTCCCCCTTCCCCGTCGCAACAGGGACATAGTCCCCCTACTCCTCACCTTTCACCCCATCAGCCATCGCATACAGCACTTAATCCTCCGACATTTTCGCCACCTCTGACGGGATCCCACCACTAGTCACATCTCCACCCCTTTCCTCTTTCCGCAGAGACCGTTCCACCCGAAACTCCCTGGTCAACTTGTCCCTTCTCACCCAAACCACCACCTCCCCAGGTGCAGCCGCAGGAGATGCAACACCTGTCCCTACACCTCCTCCCTTGACTCCGTCCAAAGACCCTGAGAGTCTTTTCAGGTGAGGCAAAGGTTCACCTGCACCTCCTCCAACCTCATCTACTGTATCCGCTGTTCCAAGTGTGGACTCCTATATATCGGTAAGACCAAGCGCAGGTTCGGCGATCGTTTCGCTGAACACCTCCACTCAGTCTGCCTTAACCTACCTGACCTCCCGGTTGCTAAACACTTCAATGTCCCCTCCCATTCCCACACTGACCTTTCTGTCCTCGGCCTCCTTCGTTGTCAGAGTGAGGCCCAGCGCAAATTAGAGGAATAGCACCTCACATTCTGCTTGGGCAGCTTACACCTTAGTGGTATGAATATTGACGTTTCTAACTTCAAGTAACCCTTGCTTTCCCCCTCTCTCCATCCCCCCCCCCCTTCTTTCCAGTGGTTTGACCAGTCTGAATGTCACCAATTACATTATCTCTTTTTGCTTTGTCACCTTTTCCACGCTAACAATGTTCTATTCTACATTTTCCTTGAAACATGTCTTTTGATGTTTCATTTTCACACATCATGCTTCCTTATCTCTGTCTCCCTCTCTCTTGACTCAGATTGAAGAAGGGTCTCGACCCGAAACGTCACCCATTCATTTTATCCTACTGTCTGTCCCACTGAGTTACTGCAGTATTTTGTGTCTATCTTCAGTGAAAACTGTCATTTACAGTTCCTTCCTGCATCTTTTTTAGCCAATCTAGTTCCTGATGTTCACTTGTTCATCCTGATATGCATGCATACATCATTTGTACTGATTGTTCTATTCATCAATATTTTGCAATGTAAGATCAAGGAAAGCCATTCATCTTTCATCTGGGCACACTGAATTCACCAATTTCAAATGATAAACCTTTACTGTGTAATAGAACTGGATTATTCTTGTGTAACATAATCAATATGAAACATTATCTCAATATTTCTCTCTTCTCAGATAATGCCATGCTGCTGGGTAGTTCCAGCATTCTCATTTAACCATATAACCATATAACAATTACAGCACGGAAACAGGCCATCTCGGCCCTACGAGTCCATGCCAAACAACTTTTTTTCCCTAGTCCCACCTGCCTGCACTCATACCATAACCCTCCATTCCCTTCTCATCCATATGCCTATCCAATTTATTTTTAAATGATACCAATGAACCTGCCTCCACCACTTCCACTGGAAGCTCATTCCACACCGCTACCACTCTCTGAGTAAAGAAGTTCCCCCTCATATTACCCCTAAACTTCTGTCCCTTAATTCTGAAGTCATGTCCTCTTGTTTGAATCTTCCCTATTCTCAAAGGGAAAAGCTTGTCCACATCAACTCTGTCTATCCCTCTCATCATTTTAAAGACCTTTATCAAGTCCCCCCCCTTAACCTTCTGCGCTCCAGAGAATAAAGACCTAACTTATTCAACCTATCTCTGTAACTTAGTTGTTGAAACCCAGGCAACATTCTAGTAAATCTCCTCTGTACTCTCTCTATTTTTGTTGACATCCTTCCTATAATTGGGCGACCAAAATTGTACACCATACTCCAGATTTGGTCTCACCAATGCCTTGTACAATTTTAACATTACATCCCAGCTTCTATACTATTTACATTTGATATTTCCAGCAACTGCTGTATTTGGCTTCCCTTTGCGATGTTTAAGCAATATTTATTTCTCCTTCACCCTCATTCATCATCTTCTATTTACACCTCTCTCTCTGACAGATCAGATATGATTATGAGAGAGTGGTGAATGCTTGTTAGAAATCATTGCTGTGAATCATTGCCTAGTTTCTTTCCTTTGACATTGAGTTCTCCAGCAATTTTGCACCCATTACAGATTTCTAGCTATTGACAATTTTTTTTTAAACTTGTAAAGTGGAAATAATGCTATTTAATTGAAATGGACAGTTCTAAATAATGTAGGTTGCAGTGTTCCAGAGATTTCAGCAGATACATTTATCTCTTGTGCTGAAGGCTGGCCGATTCATCTGTTGATCTCAATCTAAAATTAATGCGTTGGCGCCTGGTACCAACCCTTGATCTGGATCATGTGGTGACAACGCGGTGTTTGCTACTAGGAGCTGGGACACTTGGCTGCAATGTAGCACGCACTCTCATGGTAAGGAATCGTTTAACTATCACAGCAATGTACAGTATGGTTATGGGCCCTTGCAGCCTACTCCATTCATGCCTACCATGGCCATGCCTATTTATCTGCAACAGGCCCTTATTATCCATCCACACTTTACCCATCCAAGTACCATGTCTTTCAAGCACCTCATATTTCGCTTGGGCAGTTTGCACCCCAGCGGTATGAACATTGATTTCTCCAATTTCAGGTAGTCCTTGCTTTCTCCCTCCTTCCCCTCCCCTTCCCAACTCTCCCATAACCGACTGTCTCCGCTTCTTCCTTTCTTCTTCCAACCCCCCCCCCCCCCCCCACCTCCACATCAGTCTGAAGAAGGGTCTCGACCCGAACCGTCACCCATTCCTTCGCTCCATAGATGCTGCCTCGCCCGCTGAGTTTCTCCAACATTTTTGTCTACCTTTGATTTTTCCAGCATCTGCAGTTCTTTCTTCAACATTCCTTTTAAACTAATGGCTTTGAAACATTCTAATAGTATTTGCCTACGTAACTATCCCTTTCTTTGTGTGGGAGGATTTATTATATCAGATATCTGTTACAATTACAAGTTGAAATTGTAAAGGCCCTGTCCCACTTTCCCGAGCTACTCACGAACTCTCCTGAGTTTTCCCCTTGTTTCGAACTCGAGGAATGACGGTAGCGAGCTCGTAGGAGGCCGTAGATGTTTCGTAGCGGCTCATAATGCCAGCCGTAGGAACTCGGGGCATCAGGTAAGTTGGGACGTTTTTTCAACATGTTGAAAAATGTCCACGAGTTTTAAAAAAAATAGCCCCGAGTGCCTACGAATGGCTATTACCGTAATTCTCTGTTCGAATCAAGGGGAAAACTTGGGAGAGTTCGTGAGTAACTAGGACGGGAAAGTGGGACCATTTTGCTCAAATCGGGATTTCTGTAGATGAACTGCTTTATGTCGAAAACAGGTGGTGGAACCTGGATCAATAGAGGTATTCAAAGTGAGTTCGATAAACAGTTGCTAGATTAAGGATTAGAGGGGTATGGAGAATTGTGGGAGAAGAGTTGAGGCCAGTGTAGATCAACTATGGTTATAATAAATAGCAGGGCAGGCTTGTAGCCTACTCCTGCTCATATTTTCTTGTGTTTTGTACTGCAATCTATCATGAATAATTATGATATAAAGTTTGACTACAGGTGGGTAGCATAGGTCAATGGGGTAGTAGTAAAAGGACTGGTATTATTGAAACTTGGAATGAAAATGTGTTAAAGTACCTGGTTGTGCTGAAGGATGTATTAACCTGGTGTGAACTGTTACATATTCCTTTTCTGTCGCAATAAATGTTGCCAAGATACTTATAGTTTAAGAACAGCATAATATTGATACTTTTTTTTAAATAAAGATATTTTCTACTTTAAATTTGCTCAAATTTGCTTTGAATATTGCTTAACAAATTGAACTGAACTGAATATTAGTTTTTACAGGCTGCAGGGTTATGCATGAAGAATTTCATTTAATAATTAAAATCTTCACAGATCCATACATTTGGAAATGGGTCATTAAGTTCATTGGATCTATGCTGATTCTTTCAACGAGATTGGCAGTTAATCCCACTTTATTGCTCTTTCCCCGTGACCTTGTAAAATTCTTTACATTCGTTCCCTTGACATATACATCCAATTCCATTTTGAAACTTGCCATTTATAATGCTCTAACTGTGTTTTAATCAGAACAAGTCAATTCTGATTGTGCTTGCTTGATTGTAAAAATTGAAGTGAGATGGAATGTGCGACACAAAATAAAGCTAGAATTTTTTTTAAAACTGCCGTTGCTGGAAATTTGAAATAAAAAACAGAAAATTCTGGAAACATTCAACAGGTCAGGCAGCATCTTTGGAAAGAGAAACTGAGTTTAACAGTGACGATTCCTCAACATGAAATGTTCTCTCGGCATCTCTTTACACTGATGTAACATAGAAACATAGAAATTAGGTGCAGGAGTAGGCCATTCGGCCCTTCGAGCCTGCACCGCCATTCAATATGATCATGGCTGATCATCCAACTCAGTTTCCCGTACCTGCCTTCTCTCCATACCCACTGATTCCCTTAGCCACAAGGGCCACATCTAACTCCCTCTTAAATATAGCCAATGAACTGGCCTCAACTTCCCTCTGCGGCAGATAGTTCCAGGGATTCACCACTCTCTGTGTGTAAAAAGTTCTTCTCATCTCGGTTTTAAAGGATTTCCCCCTTATCCTTAAGCTGTGACCCCTTGTCCTGGACTTCCCCAACATCGGGAGCAATCTTCCTGCATCTAGCCTGTCCAACCCCTTAAGAATTTTGTAAGTTTCTATAAGATCCCCTCTCAATCTCCAAAATTCTAGAGAGTATAAACCAAGTCTATCCAGTCTTTCTTCATAAGACAGTCCTGACATCCCAGGAATCAGTCTGGTGAACCTTCTCTGCACTCCCTCTATGGCAATAATGTCCTTCCTCAGATTTGGAGACCAAAAACTGTACGCAATACTCCAGGAGTGGTCTCACCAAGACCCTGTACAACTGCAGTAGAACCTCCCTGCTCCTATACTCAAATCCTTTTGCTATGAAAGCTAACATACCATTCGCTTTCTTCACTGCCTGCTGCACCTGCATGCCTACTTTCAATGACTGGTGTACCATGACACCCAGGTCTCGCTGCATCTCCCCTTTTCCTAGTCGGCCACCATTTAGATAATAGTCTGCTTTCCTGTTTTTGCCACCAAAATGGATAACCTCACATTTATCCACATTATACTGCATCTGCCAAACATTTGCCCATTCACCCAGCCTATCCAAGTCACCTTGCAGTCTCCTAGCATCCTCCTCACAGCTAACACTGCCCCCCAGCTTAGTGTCATCCGCAAACTTGGAGATATTGCATTCAATTCCCTCATCCAGATCATTAATATATATTGTAAATAGCTGGGGTCCCAGCACTGAGCCTTGCGGTACCCCACTAGTCACTGCCTGCCATTGTGAAAAGGACCCGTTTACTCCTACTCTTTGCTTCCTGTTTGCCAGCCAGTTCTCTATCCACATCAATACTGAACCCCCAATGCCGTGTACTTTAAGTTTGTATACAAATCTCTTATGTGGAACCTTGTCGAAAGCCTTCTGGAAGTCCAGATACACCACATCCACTGGTTCTCCCCTATCCACGCTACTAGTTACATCCTCGAAAAATTCTATAAGATTCGTCAGACATGATTTACCTTTCGTAAATCCATGCTGACTTTGTCCAATGATTTCACCACTTTCCAAATGTGCTGCTATCCCATCTTTAATAACTGACTCTAGCAGTTTCCCCACTACCGATGTTAGACTAACTGGTCTGTAATTCCCCGTTTTCTCTCTCCCTCCCTTCTTAAAAAGTGGGGTTACATTTGCTACCCGCCAATCCTCAGGAACTACTCCAGAATCTAAAGAGTTTTGAAAGATGAAAAACCCTTGGTGTTTCAGGCATTTTCTACTTTTCTTTAATGATAGAATAAAACTGTTTGGTTCAATTATTCTGCACTGAGTTGCATAGCAGAGCCACTGCTTTGTAAGCACACATGTTTAAATTCTGCCCGAGTGACTTATTCTGCTCGCAAGATAACAAAATCCTGTGCATATAAACAAAGACTGTGGATCTAAAATGTATACAGATTAGATTAAATTGCTCATAAAATGATGTGTCCTTCCATGGTTTCAGAGTTGGGGAGTGAGGCAGATCACCTTTGTGGACAATGCAAACGTGTCCTACTCCAACCCAGTGCGCCAGTCCTTGTATGAGTTTGAAGATTGTCTCGATGGTGGGAAACCCAAAGCACTAGCTGCAGTGGATAAACTGCGGAAGATCTTCCCAGGAGTGGTGAGCACGGCCTTTTAACGTTGTTTTCTGATAAATGTGGTTATGAATTATGACCCATTGCTGCTCACGGATTTATTATTGGTTTCTTTGTCATTTGAATGGCAGCATTCAGTTTTATGGTGTTGCACAAACTCTCTTACATTCTTGTGTAGGAATGAAATGCAGATGCTGGTTAAAATCGAAGATAGACACAATATGCAGGAGTAACTCGGCGGGACAGGCAGCATCTCTGGAGAGAAGGAATGGGTGACAGTTTGGGTTGAGATCTGAAGGAGATCCCCAGAGATGCCGTTTGTCCCGCTGAGTTATTCCAGCATTTTATGGTGGACAAAAATGCTGGAGAAACTCAGCGGGTGAGGCAGCATCTATGGAACGAAGGAATGGGTGACGTTAATAGATGTGGTTGGAGGAGGTGCAGGTGAACCTCTGCCTCAGCTGGAAAGACTGCTTAGGTCGATAAGGGGGGCCCCCATTCCCTAAAGAATGAGGACATCTCCGATACGCTGGTTTGGAACTCCTCAGCATTTTATGTCTTTCTTACATTCTTGCCGATCATTGGTGTTAATCAAGCAGGACACACATGGAAGTGTACATGGCAGCTTCAAAGTTAAACGTATTATAGGAAAGTATATATGATGGTTCAATGGTTGTTTATTGTCACATGGTCCGAGGCACAGTGAGTTTTTTTACGTACAGTTCAGCAAAATATTACGATACATGAGCACAATTTTAGATTAATACAAAGTGTTTAGAAATAGACAACTGAAAGAATATACAAGAGTTGCCAGGTTTTGGCACCATTTTCAAAGTTCAAGTTGCTTTAGACCTCAGAGACACAATGCGGAAACAGGCCCTTCCAACCGAGTCCGCGCCGATCAGCAATCATCTCGTACAATAGGACGGTACTACACAATAGGGACAGTTTTACACTCTTTTACCAAAGCCAGTTAATCTACAAGTCTGTACGTTTTAGAGTGTGGGAGGAAACTGGAGCATCTAGAGAAAACCCACGCACACAGGGAGAATGTACAAACTCCGTACAGGCGGCAGATGTAGTGGGGATCGGACCCGGGTCTCCCGCACTGTAAAGCTGCAATTTTACCGCTGCACTGCCTTTAAGTGCAGCTGGCCACAAAAGGCCCATTCTCCTGGTGGCGTTGTAAGGTTGTCGGCATCGCACTCTGGTACAGAAACTGCTCTGCTCTTCACTGCCTGAATCTGCAGAAAGTGGAGCCAGTCTGATCACTTCCTTCTGTCCACTCCATCTTCATGGTGAGTTGCAACGGGAAGCCTAGAACCTTTATTGAGGATGCCTACCCCCTGATCATTCCCTTTTCTTTCTACTATCTTCATAAGAACATACAGCAGCTTGAAAGTCCAGTCACTCAGAGAACAGCTTCTTCCCCACTGCTGTCTGATTCTTGAACTAACCATAGAAACATAGAAAAATAGGTACAGGAGTAGGCCAATGCCTCTTCAACGCCCTCTTGAAAACATCCAGTGAATTGGCCTCCACTGCCTTCTGTGGCAGAGAATTCCACAGATTCACAACTCTCTGGGTGAAAAAGTTTTTCCTCATCTCAGTCCTAAATGGCCTACCCCTTATTCTTAATGCCAACATCGGGAACATTTTTCCTGCATCTACCCTGTCCAATCCCTTAAGAATTTTATATATTTCTATAAGATTCCCTCTCATCCTTCTAGATTCCATTGAATACAAACAAACCCAGTCGACCCATTTTTTCATCATATGTCAGTCTTGCCATCCCGGGAAGTAACCTGGTGAACCTTCGCTGCACTCCCTCAATAGCAATAATGTCCTTCCTCAAATTAGGAGACCAAAATTGCACACAATATTCCAGGTATGGTCTCACCAGAGCCCTGCACAACTGCTTGCTCCTACACTCAAATCCGCTCACAATGAAGGCCAACATGCCATTAGCTTTCTTCACTGCCTGCTGTACTTGCGTGTTTACTTTCAGTGACTAATGTACAAGCACACCCAGGTCTTGTTGCACCTCCCCTTTTCCTAATCTGACACCAGATAATAATCTGTCTTCCTGTTCTTGTCACCAAAGTGGATAACCTCACATTTGTCCACACTATACTGCATCTGCCATGAATCTGCCCACTCATCCAACCTATCCAAGTCACCCTGCAGCCTCATAGCATCCTCATTGCAGCTCACACTGCCACCCAGCTTTGTGTGATCCACAGACTTGGAGATGTCACATTTAATCCCCTCCTCTTTCACACCCCCTTCAGTTTGAAATGGTGCAAAAAAAAAAAAAACTTCAGCTTCAAATTCCCGGGCATCAACATCTCAGATGACCTGTCCCAGCATACAGATGTAATTGCAAAGAAGGCAAGCCAGCAAGTCTACTTTCGTCGAAGTATAGAGATTTGGCATATCACCAAATACTCTTAACAAACTTCCGCAGATGTATTGTAGAAAGTATCCTAACTGGTTGCATCAGGACCTGGTATGGCAGTTGCAATGCACAGGAATATAGGAGGTTGCAGAGAGTGGTGGACTCAGCCCTGTACATCGATGGCACAGCCCTCCTCTGCATCCATGAGGCACTGTCTCAAGAAGACGGCATCTCTCATCAAGCATCGACATCATCTGGGGCATGTCCTCGTCTCGCTGCTAACATCAGGTAGACGGTACATGAAGTGCCATGCCAACAGTTTGGTAACAGCTACATTTCTACAACCAGCGGGTTCTTAAACCAACCCACTCAAGCTTAATATTAGCTGAACAAAGAAACACCACAGACCCCTTCTTGCACTCCTATGGACATTTTTCTTGCAGACTTTATTATTTTTACTGTCTTGTTGTATAGTTTGTTTTTGTGTGTTTATCCGAGTTGATGTGCCTGTGATGCTGCTGCAAGCAAGATTTTAAACTTTTCTTGCACCTCATCCTGGTTGTGTGTGTATATAACAGTAAACAATGAACTCGCATTTGATCACACTACAATCTTTCCAGCACTCTGCTGTTTTATACTTGTTGTTGTATTTATCATTTCTGCATGTATACTACTCACTCTGGGCTCCATATAAACTAGGATTCTCACTGCACCCAGGTGGAAATGACAATAAGCTAATCTGAATAAATTTGCTTCAACTCGTAAAATTGATAACATTCCTCAAGTTTTGAGAAAATACAAAAGTTATTATTTAACAAACAGAACTATTTGCACATAGTCCTTGAGACAGCATTTATGGAGTCAGAGGCTATCTGGCTTAATATAAGTATTGAAATGCCCTTGTACAGTTTATACTCGTATGAAAAGTTCATATTTGTATTGTACAAATTGTAACATCTTACTGAGCTCAAAGGTTTGGTCAATAATTTGGTATTGTTGATTTTATGTTTAGCATCTTGCATCAAACAAGAGTGCTTGCCATATTGCTTCTCCATTTCTCTTTGGCCAATTATATATTGATTTAATTAGTTGAAACCGATCTACTTGTTTAGAATCTGCTTTTTGAATAGTTGCTGTGGGATACACATTGAATTCTTTAATCATAGAAACATCTTCAATTAAATCACACCCTAAATCACCACAGCACAGAGTCTGCCGTGTTGAAGGTACATAATGACCTACTGCTCACCGTTGACTCTGGCGACTGTGCAATCCTGCTCCTTCTTGACCTCAGCACAACATTTGATACTGTCGACCACACCATCCTAATTGACCGTCTCCGGTATGGGGTTGGTATTGATGGCACTGCCCTGAGCTGGTTCATCTCCTACCTCAAAGGTAGGAGTTTCTCGACTAACATAGGAAACTCATTCTCCTCCCCAGCTAATCTCTGCTGTGGGGTTCCACAAGGTTCCATCCTTGGCCCCATTCTCTTCTCCCTGTATATGCTCCCCTTAGGCCAAGTCATTGAAAGGCACGGCATTTCCTTCCATTGCTACGCAGATGATACCCAACTCTATCTCCCCCTGAAGCCCAAAAACCAATCAAATCTGCAATCAACCCAGAACTTCCGCCAACTAAACGAGAGTAAGTCTGAGGTCATCCTTCTCGACCCCTCTGACAATCAAAATGATAGCAGGCAGCCTTGGAAGCCTTACCCCACTACTCAAACCTTGGCATGATATTTGACTCAGCACTGAAATTTGACAAACAAGTCAATGCCATGGTAAAAGCTAGCTTCTTTCAGCTTCGAACGATAGCTAAAATAAAACAATTCCTCCAGTTTGATGACCTCGAAAAGATCATCCACACATTCATCTCCTCCTGCCTAGATTACTGCAACTCCCTTTACACTGGCATCAGCCAATCTTCCCTGTCCCGCCTGCAACTGGTCCAAAATGCCGCAGCGAGACCCCTGACGGGCACCCGAAAAAGGGACCACATCACCCCGATCTTGGCCTCTCTCCACTGGCTCCCAGTGCGGTTCTGTATAAATTTCAAGATGCTCCTCTATGTCTACAAAGCCCTCAATGGGCTTGTGCCCACCTACATTAAAAGTCTGCTCACCCACCACTCCACCTCCAGGTCCCTCAGATCGGCCGACTTGGGGCTGCTGAACATCCCGCCATCTAGGCATAAGCTCAGGGGTGACCGCGTCTTTGCGGTTGCAGCTCCTAGACTGTGGAACAGCATCCCCCTTCCCATCAGAACTGCCCCCTCCATCGACTCCTTTAAGTCAAGACTAAAAACGTATCTATACTCCCAGACCTTTCTTGACGTCCTCTGAGCGAGGGCTATAAGTATATATGTATGTAGTTTGTTTGTTTATACTATTCTTATAACAAATGTAAAGCACTTTGGCCAACGAGAGTAGTTTTTTAAATGTGCTATATAAATAAATGTGACTTGACTATTCTGCATTCATGGGAATACACATCCAGTCAGTGCAATTGTTGTTCATAGTTTACTTTCTTTTAGCACTGGTGGCTTGCTGGTAAATCAATGTAAATCCCGTATTCTAGTGCAAAGAATTAAGTGCAGTGCATCACATATGCATCAATCTAGAGCTTTGTCCAGCTGTAGAATGACTGGCTCCTTAATTCCAGCCAATGTATGATGAAGGCCAAAGGGGTCAATGTATGATGATTACCATTAGGGGGCGCTGTTCTGCGGCTGTCTGTTTTTTTTCACTTTTTAAAATTTTTAGTACATTTAAAAGAGGGTATAATCTTTTTAGTCGGGGGTCTAATCTTTTTATGTTGGGGAGGGGGGAAGGGGGAAACTGCTTTTCAAGTCCCTACCTGGTCGGAGAGGCGGCTTTCCTCCGGTCCTGGAGCGACGCTTCCTGAGGGGACCGCCCAGAACCTCGGCTTCGGCGGAGGTACAGTGCTGGAGCGCTATCGCGGAGTGGGCGATGCCTTGCCTAGGTCGCCGCGCTGGAATCTGCAGATTGAACATCGCGTAGCTGCGGGGCTGAGGAGCGGCCAGCCGCGCGCGGGGGCACTGACTTTAACATCGGGAGCCTGGGATCTCTCGCTGAGATCGCCAGTGGTGGAGCTCCGTCCAGCGTGGCCTGTTGGCTTTGGAAGCCGCGGTCTCCGGTTAGGAAGCGGCCGTTCCAGGCATCCCAAGCCGCTGGGAGGATTCTCCCAACGCCGGAGCACCATCACATGGCGAGAGGGCCTGAAACATCGGGCCTCCGTAGCGGCGACTGGGGAGGCCTCAATAGGCCCAACCATGGGTGGACAAGGGGATGGGGACTGGACTTTGTGCCTTCCCCCACAGTGGGAACCATTGTGGGGGGATGTTTTTATGTTTTAATGTTAAATTCATTCTTCAATGTTATGCTGTATTTTTATTAGTGTGCTGCAAGGACACCGGATTTCCCCTGAAAAGGGGATTAATAAAGTATTACATTATTATTATTATTATTATATCGGTCTTTTTAATTGTGAGTTGCATAAATCACATTTCAGTGTTTTTCATGTTTGACCTTGGAGAAAATGCCACATTTTCTGATCGGGTACAGAGGCTGATAACTAAAATATAATCACTCCATGTTACTATATATGTGGGCATTAGGGACTTGCTTTTCAGTACACATGGTACATTACTTCGAGACATTGAGGTTCAATTCATAAATTATGAAAAGACATGCACAAATGCAGTGGTATGGCAGTTGTGTTCCAACACGTTTAATTCAGAAGACTGAATTACTGTTCTGGAGATTCAAGTTCAACTTCCACTTTAAATTTAAAGAATTTAAATTCTTCAATTCAAAACTAATGTCAATAATGCTGACTGATAATTTGAGCATATTCCATCTGATGGACCTAATACTCCTCACTCAGTCTGGCATTATGTGCAACTACAAACTTAGCCGAATGTTAGTCATCGTGGCATACAACATGGAAAGAACCTCTCTGTCGACATTAATCCCATTGTTTTAAATTCTCCCTTGTGTATTCATTAACTACCCATATATTCTCCTCATATATATATATATATATATATATATATATATATAGGAATAGTTTATAGTGACCTATTTAACGTACCAACTTGCATGTCTTTGGGACAGGAAAAGAAACGGGAGCAACCAAGGTTCAAGGTCTTTTATTGTCACGTGTGCCAATTAAGGTACAGTGATATTCGATTTACCTTGCAGCCATACTTAAAGGCAACAAGCCACACGACTACATAAAAGTTAACATAAACATCCACCACAGCCGATTCCCCACATTCCTCACTGTGATGGAAGGCAATAAAGTCCAATCTTCTTCCCTCTTTATTCTTCCGTGGCCGAGGCAGTCGAACCATCCGCAGTCGGGTCGATCAAAGCTCCCGACTGCGGTGGTCGAAGCAGCCGGTGGTCGAAGCAACTGCGCCGGGGCAATCGAAACCACGGGAAAAATGTTCATACTCGCATAGACAGTACGCAAGGTCAAAATTGAATCTGGTTCACTAGTGCTGTGATGCAGCAGGTTTATTAGCTGCACCACTGTGCCTCATTAACTGCCATTTTAAATGGATTGGCTAGTCTGTCATTTCAAAGTAATTAGGAATGGGTAATAAATGCAAACCTTGCCAGGTGTGCCCTCATAGTTTTTATATTCATCCCTCCCTACTTTTTTTTTAAACCCCTTTACGAATTATGAGAAGCAAGAAAATTGTGAAATATTCTGATCTGTCGAGTTCAAAGTGATGTCGCACCAGGGCAAAACTTTGCCTGCCAGAGTTGGGCCCATTCAGTTCATCTACCAATGTTTCTTTATAAAGAGCGTGTTTTACATTTAGTTCCCAGAACCTTCCCAGGTAGTCAGGGTAGTGAAGAAGATGTTTGGCACACTTGCCTTCGACAGTCAGGGCATTGAGTGCTAGACTTGGGATGTCGTGTTGCAACTCTACAAGATGTTAGTGAGGCCACACTTGGAGTGTCAAGAGTGTCAAATATTCATTCTTAATGATATTCTTTAAATATTTGCAAGAATGCCATGGGTAACATCACCCCTCCCCAAGTGGTTCTATTTTTTTTAATGACAACTCATCTAAGGAATGAGATTTAACATTTGTTTTGTAAGATGGCGCCTCCCTGGTTATTGCAGAGGGGCAGCTACACTTGCTGTTTACTTCATTGGAGTGTCGGTGTAGATTTTAACTCATTATCAGTCTCAGATGATTCCTGCCTGATGTTGGATACATGGATTTTTTTCTTGGAAATAGAAAGGAGACTTGGAAATAGAATGGAAATGGACGGATCAGTATTTTTGCATCAGGTGCCCCTCAATAACCTCTTGATAGCTCAGCAGAGCAGGAACCATTTGAAGCATTTTCAGCAGGTTGGGGCATTGTGTCATAATGTGCTGGGATCTGGTTTTCCAAGCTTAGCCGGTGCTACAAGCCTCAATGGGTGGAGTTGGAGGTTGAATAAAAAAACATTAAAATAAATAGAATAGCGTTGGTGGCTCATGATGAGTTTCTGTTCAAAAAGATAGACACAAAGTGTGGGTCTATCAGCGGGTCAGACAGCACCCCTGGAGAAAGTGGATGTGACATTTTGGGTCAGGACCCTTCTGCAGACTTTTTTGTTGAAACGTCGAAATGTAATGCCCTTAACTAGCCAATAAAATGTTATGTTTCAATTGATCATTTGAGATTATAGATTCGGCTCGAGAACCTTTTTTGGAAGTCAAGTAATTTACAATGATTCACCCTTCAAATTTTTCGGTAATCTATTTTTAAAAGAATGCTTTTCGTGTCCTTGAGCCTTTTTTGGGTGGGATGCATTCAGATGAAGTCGTGAAGGTCAAAGCAAAATACATTACAAGAGATTTTATTGCGTTTGTTGCTTGAATTATCGCTGAGAAGGAAAAGCTGTCTTCTCATCGCCAACTATATGAGTGGCTCGCAGCAAATGGATGGTAAAGCTAGTAGGCGATGAAAATTTTAAAGAAAGTGTAATACATCAACCCCAGCAGTTCAATAATCCAATCTAACATTTCTCTGATTTCCCAGTCAGAGAATATCGGCTCCAGTTGATGTATTGCCGTGAATATTTATCTCTTCACATTGGAAGCAGTAAATTTCAACATTGAGTAGACCTTGATGCTACAATTTTATTGTTAACCAATTGTATAGAACCTCTACATACAGGAATGATTGGTTCAGTAAATAACATTGCAGAAGTGTGTATTAGATTATGGGAAAGCTGCTCATCATGTTTTATGGGATTTTAAATCAGGAGGTTATTCAATCAGCCCTTTTACCTGCCCTGATTATCTATGAAGAGCTGTGCAGTGATTCCTCTTGTTTTCTCATGTCCCTCTGTATATATATATTTTTTTAATGCCTGTCCAATTCCCTTTATGAAGGTCACTAAGTATATAAACAACACAAAATTGGGCTTTGAAGTATTGTAATTTTCATTACAGAAGGTTGCCGCACCTCCTCAAGCCTGACGTTATTTTGTGACTAGAAAGAGCTTTTATTTTTGCAGGTCATGCTTCCCAGCTCGCAATCAGTATCGATACAGTTATAGCTCTTCAGTACTCATCTATCAACTACATGTGCTCCTGCACTTTTTCGTGTGGTGAGTTTCAACAAAAGATCCCCAGCATCTCCCTGATTCTTTCACTAGTCACTTCTGACATGGAAAATACATTCTACCCGTCCATCCTGCTGCTGGCCATCCACAATTTTATGGACCATGTACGAACCTCCCACCCAACCTCTGTTGTCAGGAAAACACCCCTGGCATTGATAAACAATGCCCTTCAATGAAATTATTCAACCCTGCTCATAACTCAACAAAAGATCTCTCCCATTCCATTTAACAAACCTCAGCTTTTCAGTATATTAGTTTAGTTTAGAGATACAGCATGGAAACAGGCCTTTCGGCCTACCGAGTCCGCACCGACCAGCGATCCCCACACATTAACACTATCCTACACACACTAGGGACAATTTTTACATTTACCAAGCCAATTTACCTACATGTACGTCTTTGGAGTGGGGGAGGAAACCGAAGATCTCGGAAAAAACTCACACGGGTCACGGAGAGAATGTACAAACTCCAAACAGACAGCACCCATAGTCAGGATCAAACCTGGGTCTCCGGTGCTGTAAGGCAGCAACTCTGCCGCTGTGCCACCCGATACTGTTCCATTTGCTCTTCTCTAATGTGCTTGTTCAGATTTTTTTAATTGCGTAACCTCCTTGTCTCTTTCATTTCCATCTCCGAGCTAATAATGATCTATTCTACATTTTCCTTGATCTCCATCCAGTTTGATGTCTCATTTTTACACCTTACATTTCCTTATCTCTGGGCTCCTCTCCCTGACTCTCAGTCTGTAAAAGGGTCTCGACCTGAAATGTCACCCATTCCTTCTCTCCAAAGATGATGCCTGTCCCACTGAGTTACTCCAGCATTTTGTGTCTGTCTTCAGTGTAAACCAGCATCTGCAGTTCCGTCCTACACATTGTCGGTGCCAATTTTCTATGTTCTCACCACTCGGATCAAAAATCTCTCACATTCTTCTGTTGAATTGGGAGTTATTTTTTTGTCTGCCTTGCAGCTATCAGAGCTAAATTAATGATACATTAATGTAGTTGTTTGTAATTTGTTACCAAATGGAATGAGAAGCTGCTGTTTTGACTCTGTGCAAAGCTGAGTTTCTGCCTGCAGAGGGTGCTGGTGAATGATGACAAACCTTTACAACAATCAAAACAGGCAGGACTTGGTATAGTAAATTAGCAGGAGGTGTTGGGCAATGGCTTTTAGATTTTTTATTATAATGTCCAGTCTCAATAACATTGTGAAGTTCTACAGTCATTTGGACAGTGAATGCTATCCATGACTGAGTAATATTGCTTATCATCTACCACCAATGTTGTGGCAACCAGTAGGTTCCACATTCCCCACACTCCGCTGCTTAATGCGGACAAACTCCCCCCACCCACCCTGAGCCTGGTAAGGTGTCCGATCCTGACCTCATCCGGACTTCAGCGGCGATCGGCAGGTCAAATTTGCAAAATGGGTATTTTGCTGCTTAAGATAATGGGATCATCCATAAATGGCAAACAAAAGACAGTGTGCTGGGGTAACTCAGCGGGTCAGGCAGCCCCTGTGGATAACATGGACGCATAATGTTTCATGTAGGGAACCCACTTGAGTCTGTAGAAGGGTCTTGATCCGAAGCATCACCTATCCATGTTCTCCAGAGCTGCTGCTTGACCCACTGAGTTACTCCAGCACTTTGTGTCCTTTTGTGCAAACTTGCCCGTGCAGCCCCTTGTATTCACACTCCATTTATGCCAAGTTTGAATACAACCTTCAAATGGTATCAATGACCTGTCGATGACTTAACTTTATGAGGGGAAGAGGGAAGGCATACTTTTTTATGAAAGGCCTCCTTTGGTCCTCAGTACAGTTCTGACCCACGTTTGACCCATATCCCTCTAAACCTTTCCTGTCCATGTTCCTGTCCAAATGTCTTTTAAATGTTGTTACAGTATTTGCCACGACTCCCTCCTCTGGCAGCTCGTTCTATATACCCACCACCCTCTGTGAGAAAGTTGCCCCTTAGGTTCCTATTAAATCTTTCTCCTCTCACCATAAACCTATGTCCTCTGGTTCTTGATTCTCCTACTTTGGGTAAAGAGTCTATGCATTCATTAGGTATGTTGCAAAACCTACCTGAATCGTCGCTGAGAATCTGCCCCAGTCCGTGTGCGCGATTTTGGCGCTGTTTAGAGGGGGCGGGTTTAAAACGCGATTTTTACTAGGCTGTTCCAATCGAATATGTTCAGCATTGTAAATCATTAACGAAAAATCGCTGAAAGACCCCGTCGCAAAAGGTATTATTAGTTTTATAGGCCTCGAATAATCGTTATAATAGTTTTAAAATCACTCTCTCAACCCGCGACCTCTCGCTGCCCCAGGGTTTTATAAAGCAAACAATTAAAGGTATGTACCTTATTTTTACATTAAAAGGGGCTTCTTAAGAGCCCTTTATACAAAGTTTACTATAGCGAGTAGTTCATTTTGGGCTCTTTATATCCCGCAGTATTTTTCTGGGCATTTGAGGGCACAAATCCAGCGCAATGTGAACGTTCTAAACCAGCGCGTTCACAGGAACCCACTAGAAAGCTGATTTAAAATGGACTTTAATTTACAGCAATTGAACACTAAATTCCTTCCATTTGGTCTATAAATTGATGGAAATGAGATTTAAAAATCATGTTTTATTGTGAATTATTTGTGAATATTATTTGGACACTTAGGCTATTTAAAATTGTTAATCATTTATTAAGAAATGGATAGATGTTTAGATCTAGTAATTGAAGTTTGAAATTAGCTACAATTGGGTAACTAACTAATTATATGCTTTAATTTCAGGTCATCCAAGTAAGATTATTTTATATTTGTTTCAGAATGGTTCAATCTATGATAACTGAAAATTTCATTCAGTTCTCTTAATTTTTAAGAAGGTTATGCGCTTTTGACTGTCCATGATCACAGCTTTTTTGTTATGTCCATAGAAAATCAATAGGGAACAAGATGCTAATTTCCGAGTATGAAAATAGCCATAACTTTTTTATTACATGAGATATTAAAGTGAATTAGGTGTCAAATTAAACTTCTTTTTATGCTTTATCTGATGGGATAAATTGCAGACTTGATTTTTTAAATCTCAAAATTTTGTAACATTGCTACATTCATCCTATTTTTCCCCCTCATGATTTTACACACCTCTATAAGATCACCCCAATCTCCTGCACTCCAAGGAATAAAGTGTTTCCCTGCCCAATCTCTCACTGTAGCCCAGGCCCTCTTGTGCTGGCAACATCTTCATAAATCTCTGCACTCTTTCCAGCTCAACAGCCTACCTCTTATTGTAAGTAGGGTGACCAAAACCGAACACAATAATCCAAATGTGACCTGAGCAATGTCTTGTACAACTGTGACCATAATATCCCAACTTCTATACTCAATACCATGACTGAAAGCCTTCTTGACCATCCTATCCACCTCTGACGCCTCTCTCAAGGAACTATGTTCCTACACTCCTAGATCCCCCTGCTCTACAACACTCCCCAGAGCTCTGCCAGTCACTGTGAAGATCCAGTCCTCGTTCAACAGCTCTCACTTATCTGCATTAAACTCCATTAATCATTCCTCAGCCCACTTGCCCAATGAATATAATATTGCTGTAAAATTGATAACTATCTACGATAGCATCCACTTTAGTGTCATCTGCAAACTTATGCCCCTGTCCACTTAGGAAACCTGAACGGAAACCTCTGGAGACTTTGCGCCTCACCCAAGGTTTCCGTGCGGTTCCCGGTGGTTTCTGTCAGTCTCCCTACCTGCTTCCACTACCTGCAACCTCTGGCAACCACCTGCAACCTCCGGGAACCGCACGGAAACCTTGGGTGGGGCGCAAAGTCTCCAGAGGTTTCCGTTCAGGTTTCCTAAGTGGGACAGGGGCATTACTAATCGTGCCTGTAAAATTGCATGTTTAACATATGCAGTTAAGATAGCGATAGTGGAATGTTATGTGCCAAATCATTTTGATGAAGACTTGAATCTGATTGTGCTTCCTTGGCATTAGATTATCCTTCACAGTGGTTGAGCGCATGAGGCTATGAGATTCTGTCAAGAAGTTGAGGCAGTTACTACAGCACGTGTCGCCGCCACTGTATTTTGGAGCTACGGCATGCCAGTGACGGAAGGGGTGTATAATGAGAAGGAGCGAGTCAGCTGAGTGAACAAAATGCTCAATCTGATCAACTATCTCAGGACTGTGTTGAATAAGTGAGCGTTGAAGTGACTGCAGCTATTTGAGCAAGTAATGGATGTTCCCAGCCGGGGTTTAGTGTGACAGTGATGGTGGTTAGGAGTGCAGCCACCATTACATGGTACTCAGCCTCAACGCTGCTCTCGTACTCTCAATGTTTTATCTTTCTGGTTAAGCTTCTGTTCCCTGTTGGTCCAGGTCTATTGTGATTATACTCTGATTTAAGCTTAGCAACAAAATGGAGCAGGATTAATCTTTCGATTACTCATTTGCTTACATTCGAATTAAAGCTCTGCATTGAAGAATTTGTCATTTCTAGGTTATTTAACATTCTGAGTGCTAAATTAAGGAAGGTTTAACACCTATTTATCTATTATAATATAAAACTCTGATCTTGGATGTGGATGTATTTATTTGTGTGTGGATGTACGTGTTTGTATGTGATTCACATCTCCTCGAAAACCCGACGCGCTAACGGTGCCATTTTTACATATTCCAGTATGTCAACATATTCATGATCTCAAAAATCGCCTCATCTGAAAATTTGATTCCTCTCTCTCTGTCTCTGTCTCTCTCTCTCTCTTTCTCTCTCCCTCCCCCTCCCCTCCCCCTCCCGGGCTCGCTCCACCTTTCGCAGCCTGCTCGCTCGCCCGGATGCCCTCATCCTTTCTCCCACCCTCCACTGCTCCACCCCCGCCTCTTATTTCCCCTCCACCTGGGGTGGTTAGTGTGTGTGTGGCACAGCAGGCCCCGCCCCCCCCCCCCAACCCCGCAACAGCACGTTGAGACGGGACCCAACAGGTCCCCCTTGGTGTAATTATATTTATAAATGTTTGAACGGAGACGCAAAACACTGCAGATGCTGGAATCTGGAGCTGCAACTAAACCACTGGAGGAAACCAGTAGCATCTGAAGAAGGAAAGGGGCTGTCAATGTTTTGGGGCAAGATCAGGGCACATGTTTGCCATGCCTGACATGGTATAATTCTTTACACAGTAGGTAAACAAGTCAGACACTACCCACTTTGCTTCACTGAAATCTTAATGATGCTGTTGAAACGTCTTCTTTAATTGGGTGAAAAGTAAAGTAGTGACCTGTTCTTGCCCATTTCATTTTGTTTGCAGACTTAAAATGGCTACTGGGCAATTTCACAGGATGCAAATTGCATTTAACATTGTCACTTCAGAATTGTATTCATCCAAATATCCAAGAGCTGAAAGTACTTGTCAGAAGCAAGAATTCAATGTTGCTGGACATTTTATATTTTAAATCCATCTGTCGTTGATTATTTACATTAGAGTCTATTGTTAATGGCATTTTTGGCAGCCAACCATAGCTAGCCCTTTAGACACTGCATTGCTTCTGTTCAATTTCAGTTCACCATAAATCTTGCTTAATCAACTATTCCTATACCCCAGAAAATTCAGTCACATAACTAAAATGGAAAAAAAATTGAGCCCTTCTGATGAAAGGAAAGCATTTTTTCAAACAGAGCGAAGCTGTTGTGAGTTCAGGTACAAAAGCTAACTCACAGTGGAGGTACCATCTGCCATGGGTGGTGCAAGTCACTCCAGCTGGCATGTTGGTGAAGTCATTGACATTTGCACAGCCGATGTTCTATTTGAAATATACAGAGATGGTAAATCACAACGCCAGTCACCAAGTGCAATGCCACGTTAACCCAGTGCAGCTATTTTGGACAGTTTGGGTCAGAGCTGACACCTTCTCTTCACCTTGCACACCCGAGTGTTGTATTTAGCAGTCAGAAGGAGGAATTTCAGCTGGCTGTCGTTGCAATTCTGCCGGTTTCGTTTTCTTTCTAGTTAATTAACATCGCTAACGTCGACAAAAGAATGAACTTGCCCTTCAAGGGAGCAGCGGAATGAATTGCTTCCCGCTGCGGATAAATTTGTGGGCATTCCCCTTGGATCACCAAAAGAATCGGAAACAAGGATAGAAGGACGAGAGCCTGTGAGAAGAGATTAGATGGGCATTGATTCAAATGCCATTTCAGCCCTGAGTTCAGAAGCATTCTTGCACCACCTCCATGAACTAAATATAAGGACATGTGAAAATCAAAACAAGGTTGCAGACGTTGGAAATCTAATCTAAAAACAGAAAATGTTTGGAATGTGCAACTGATCAGGCCGCATCTCATAGAGTCATACAGTGTGGAAACTAGCCCTTCGGCCCAACTTGCCCACATTGGCCAACATGTACCAACTACACTAGTCCCACCTGCCTGGATTTGGCCCATATCCCTCCAAATCTGTCCAATCCACGTCTCCATCTGTGAGAAGAGAAACCAAATTAACGTCTCAGGTTGAAGACAACGATTTTGACGAAGGGTCTTCTACAGATGTTCACTGTGTTTCCCTTCCACAGATGCGGCCTATCTGTCGAGCACCTCAAGCACCATCTATTCTTAGAGAACATGCAATTCTAACAGGAGGATCTTTGAGCCTGCTTGGCCATTCGTCAAGACTATGGTTCATCTTCTACCTCAATACCACTATCTTTAGACCTTGTTTCCCTTGATATTTAGGGATATATTGATTTCTATTTTGAATGAAATCAAAAAATAGGTCTCCACACTCTTCAATGCAGAACATTCCATTAATTCCATTAATATGGGTAATTCATTACCCTCCAAGTGGGAAGAATTTTTTTTTAATGTTTTGATGTAAATCTACTCCACCTTATTCAGAGCATTGTGACAACTGGTTCAAACTTCTAAACCAGAGGAAACATTAATTTGCATCCAACACACAGCGCCCTGTACGAACTTGTAAATCAATGAGATTAAAGAGAGAGATTTTTCAATGAAATCTCCTCGTGGCTGACTAATCTTGACATTATAAATGAACCTGAGGTAAAGAGTCTTTGAAGACCGAGACCTAAAGGCCCAAACAAAACTGCTGGTCTACAGAGCCGTTGTCCTCTCCACCCTGTTGTATGGAGCCGAGTCATGGACCACCTACAGCAGGCACCTGAGAGCCCGGGAAAAATACCATCAAAGATCCTTACCAAAGATTCTGAGGATCAGCTGGGAGGACAAACGCACCAACATCAGCGTTTTGGAGGAAGCCAACATGACCAGCATCACCACCACAATAATGCAGCACCAACTTCGATGGACTGGCCATGTCATCCGCATGTCCAACATGCGTCTCACTAAACAAATTCTGTAGTGAAGGGGCTCGCCGGCCAATTGAAGGAAGGTCAGAGAGCCCCCGGCAGGCCAAAGAAACGCTTTTAACGACAACATCAAGAACAGTCTGAAAAAATTCCGCATCATAATCGAGCAACTGGGGGCACATTGCACTGGACAGGCGCTCCTGGAGGAAATCCATGCAGGAAGGAGCTGCACTTCACGAAATGGAACTACGCCATGTGGCAGAGACAAAGCAACAGCACCGTAAGGAGAGAGAGAAGGGGGCTCGACGACTACCAACCACTGCCAGTCTCCACTGCCCACGTTGCACCAAGGTGTGTGGATCGCGGATCGGCCTCTACTGACATCTGCAGACCCACATGTAGACGACCATATGGACAGGAGAGGACAGTCATACTTGTTTCCAGTGACCGCCGATGATGATGTCGTGAGGATGATGATGATGATATGCCCAGATTACTAAATTTTACCTTGTGCAGTAAGTTTGGAATTGCAAACCAGAGGACATGGGTTTAGGTTGAGGGGATGGGAGAGGGAGGAGAATTAATAGGAACCTGAGAGGTAACATTTACACACAAAGGTTGGTGGGTGTATGGAACAAGCTGTTGGAGGAAGTAGTTGAGGCAGGTACTATTGCAATCTTGAAGAAACATTTAGACAGGTACATAGGACAGGTTTAGAAGGATATGGATCTAACTCAGGCAGGTAAGACTAGTGTAGATTGAACATACTGGCGGTGTGGGCAAGTTGGGCCAAGGGGCCTGTTTCCACACTGTAAGACTCTATGCCCAAAATTAATCAAGTGAATCTTGCCTCTGCTGTGTGTGTAACAGCGTTACAGCACTGGTTCCAAATTCTGGACCCTGTCTTCTGGCATTGGCAGTCACCACCGTCCACTCCCAGTGCCTTTAAAGAGTCTCCATGAAAATCCTCTGTTAATGTGAGTTAAAACCCGTCATGAGCTAATGATAAAGATCTCGAAGGATAGATGGGAAAAGTATCTGATGAACACACATAATTGTTCTATTAATGCAAGACATAATTTAATTCAATTCAAATTATTACATAGACTATATTATTCAAAAACGAGGTTGAATACATTTTATCCAAACGTCTCTCCCAGGTGCGATTAATGTTTGTTTCAAAACGCTAATATAACACCTTCATTTGTAGGATGTACAAAGTTGAATAAATTTTGGAGCGATATATTTGATATATTTACAAAGCTTTTCAAGTCCACAATAGAACCTAAAACGGAATGAATTATATTTGGAATAATAGTAGAAGATATCAATTTAAATAAAGACCAAAACGTTTTTTTAAATTATGGGTTAATAATTGGAAAGAAATTGATACTTAAATTTTGGAAAAATACAACCACAACAACTGTTAAAATGTGGATTAGGAATATGATGGACATAGCGCGCCTTGAAGAAATGAGACTCCGACTAATAGATAAATATGACCAATTCTTAAGGAGTTGGTCTCCTTTCATCGACTTTTTGGAATCATGTGATGCAGCGTACCGTAAAGATTGTTGATTTCAGTTCATGCCGCGGATAGATTTACATCTCCGAATAAAGATTTGAAAATTTCTCTTTTAAGGGGCCTTCTCTCCTATTTCTCCTTTCCACTTTTTCTTTTTTTATATATACACACTTCACGTTTTTTCTATTCTCTACCATCTATTTTTCCTCTTTTTCCCCTTTCTATTGTTTTCTTTTTCTTGTCTTTCTTACTTCCTTCTCAAAACATAAAACTAGAGGTTGTACATAGAATGGATTACGGTATGACATAGTTTAGGTATGTTGCAAAACCTACCTGAATCGTCGTTGAGAATCTGCCCCAGGCCGTGTGCGCGATTTTGGCGCTGTTTAGAGGGGGCGGGTTTAAAACGCGATTTTTACTAGGCTGTTGCAATCGAAAATGTTCAGCCTAGTAAATCATTAACGAAAAATCGCTGAAAGACCCCGTCGCAAAAGGTATTATTAGTTTTTATGGCCTTGTATAATAGTTATAGTAATTTAAAAATCACTCTCTAAACCTGCGACCTCTCGCAGCCCCAGGGTTTTATAAAGCAAACAATTAAAGGTATGTACCTTATTTTTACATTAAAAGGGGCTTCTTAAGACCCCTTTATATAAAGTTTTCTATAGCGAGTAGCTCATTTTGGGCTCTTTATATCCCGCAGTATTTTTCTGGGCATTTGAGGGCACAAATCCAGCGCAATGTGAACGTTCTAAACCAGCGCGTTCACAGGAACCCACTAGAAAGCCGGTTTAAAATGGACTTTAATTTACAGCAATTGAACACTAAATTCCTTCCATTTGGCCTATAAATTGATGTAAATGAGATTTAAAAATCATGTTTTATTGTGAATTATTTGTGAATATTATTTGGACCCTTAGCCTATTTAAAAATGTTAATCATTTATTAAGAAATGGATAGATGTTTAGATCTAGTAATTGAAGTTTGAAATTAGCTACAATTGGGTAACTAACTAATTATATGCTTTAATTTCAGGTCATCCAAGTAAGATTATTTTATATTTGTTTCAGAATGCTTCAATCTATGATAACTGGAAATTTCATTCAGTTCTCTTAATTTTTAAGAAGGTTATGGGCTTTTGACTGTCCATGATCACAGCTTTCTTGTTATGTCCATAGAAAATCAATAGGGAACAAGATGCTAATTTCCGAGTATGAAAATGGCCATAACTTTTTTATTACTTGAGATATGAAAGTGAATTAGGTGTCAAATTAAACTTATTTTTATGCTTTATCTGATGGGATAAATTGCAGACTTGATTTTTTAAATCTCAAAATTTTGTAACATTGCTACATAGTTGGCACCTAAAATTAGGTTCCACTGTACTGTTTTGTACTGTATTAACTTCTAATAAAATAAACAACAACAACAAAAAAAAAAACCATCATGACAACAGCAGAATTCTGCTGGAAAAGTAGAACATTTCTCTCCTCCCTCAACACTAAAGCCTCCTGTGCAACAACAGAAAACCAGAGAACTTGCTCTCTCCTTCCTTGTGACATCCCAAATTCTATCTCAGACCGAAATGTGTTTCACCGTCTGCCTTACCTGCTCCTAGTGGCAGCAGCAGGTTCAGGCAGAGAGTGAAACATTGAGAGGTTGCCTGGCTTTAATATTGCAAGCTAACAGATTGGAGGCACTCCTAAAATTCCAGTCACACCATCAATCCCTTCCCCTTGCCACCACCCTGGCAGCAGGTAACAGCTAAGTTAGCAAACAAACGTTGATGAACAGTGAAAGGCCTGGATAGTGATTGTGGAGAGGGTGTTTCCACTAGTAGGAGAGTCTAGTACCAGAGGCCATAGCCTCAGAATAAAAGGATGTGCTTTTAGAAAGGAGATGACAATTCATTTATTTTGTCAGAGTGGTGAATCTGTGGAATTCATTGCCACAGACGGCTATGGAGGCCAAGCCAATGGTTATTTCTGAGACGGAGAATGACAGATTTTTGATTAATGGGTCGGGGGTTATGGGGAGAATGCAGGACAATGGGGTTGCGAGGGGAAGATACATCAGCCATGATTAAATGGCAGAGTAGACTTGATGGGCTGAATGGCCTAATTCTGCTCCTCGACCGTATGAATTATGATTCCCTGGCCACCATTCCTACTATATTATAACCAAGGACGAAGGACTTCAGGTTTTTTTTTGCAGAAGTGTTTATTAATTAATTTTATTGTTTAATATATATTACCTGTGCAGATTACTGTGTAGCTACGATCTACCTCATTGGGATCCCTTGGACTATCTTTAATCAGACGTTGCTGGACTTTATCTTATTCTTTATCAGGATGTTATTCCCTTTATCTTGTATCTTTATACTGTGGATGATTCGATTGTAATCATGTATAGATTTCACTGTCCGATTAGCACTCCACAAAAATACCTTGGTACAAATGACAATAAACTAAACTAACTTATTGTGTTTAGAGGCCTGTTATGCTGCTGCACGTAAGAATTGTATTGCCATATTGTCGTTACATACAGTATGACAACTAAACACTCTTAACATGACTCCTGCGGCTTGTCCTTCCAGTCAGACTGGACACTGCTGGAGTGGTGATGAAAGAATCGGGAATGTTACCTGATGCTATTAGTGTGATCCTGTTATATTTTGTGCATGACTGATCCTCCACTGGAGCAACAGGCAAGGATTATTCAGTGTATTGCCGTCTCAGCACCTGCTTCAGGGAGATCCACTTTGATCTTTACACAGATGCATTCTGCATTGTTAGCATTAAACATATGTCCATGTCTTAAATGAAAAAAGGGGAACAGCTTTCAGAACAAAAGGAGAAAAGGTATTTAAGAAGTGGCTTTTAACTGGTTGTCATTGAATGATCTCAGAATTATTTTTTCATGCTAGTTTAGAAATACAGCACGGAAACAGGCCCTTCGGCCCACCGGGTCCGCGCAGACCAGCGACCCCCGCACATTAACACTCTCCTACACCCACTAGGGACAGTTTTTACATTTGTCAAGCCATTTAACCTACAAACCTGTACGTTTTTGGAGCGGGGAGGAAACCGAAGATCTCGGAGAAAACCCACGTAGGTCACAGGGAGAAAATGCAAACTCTGTGCATACACAGCACTCGTAGTCGGGATCGAACCCGGGTCTCCAGCGCTGCATTCACTGTAAGGCAGCATCTCCACCGCTGCACCACCGTGACTAATTGCTTTTCACTTTACAGTTTAAAAACTTTAAAACTTTTTTTACAATATTCTGTTGTGCTGTAGCAAGCAAGAATTTCATTGTCCTATCTGGGCCACATGACGATAAACTCTCTTGACTTGAATAGACTTGACTGTGTACCTTTTCATACCTCTAGTTTCCCTCGACCCTGACTCTCAGTCTGAAGAAGGGTCTCAACCTAATATGTCGCCTATTCCTTTTCTCCAGAGATGCTGTCTGACCCCCTGAGTTACTCCAGTATTTTGGGTCAATCTTCAGTGTAATATGACTTGCATAAATTGCATCCTTTGTGATCTTTGGAAGTCCCAAAAAAGCATTGCAACCAGTTTGCCCCTTTGATGCATGATCGTTGCTGTAATGTTGAAAAGAGTAGGTTCCCACAAACAGTAATGCTATAACACGATTCTTTAGTTTGTTTGAGGGATATATATTGGCCACGATGCTCGGGATACTGCACCTGCTTTTCTTCAAAATGGGGTTATTAGAACTGTTTCATTTGCCTGTTGTTGACAGGTACTTGACTTAACAATATCAGTCTTGAAGAATGTTAGCAAGAATGAAGATGAGAACATTGGACAAAGTACAACCTTGCCGCTTATTTTTTGAGAAGAAAGTCCAGCTGTACAGTGAAGCGCTCATTTTATTTGATCATTGAGCAACTAGAATGTAATTTTATTTTGTACAATGTCACATTTTGCACTTGAAATGGTCAAAAGGGAGTAGAAATTCCCGTTTGTATAAATGACACAGGTTTATAAAGTGAGATATAATGGATTTTAACCATGGCTCTCTGCACTCAGTTTTTAGTGGCAGAATTTCATCATTATTTTTCTATGCTGAAAATGGTTGACTTTTTTTTACGTCATTGATCGTGAAGCAAAGACTGAGTTTATTTAACGTAGTTAAATTTATCTTTTAGTTTGTGCCTTTATAGTTTTCAAAGGTTAAGTGTCTATAAAAAATGATGTGAGTCACTCTGCTGATTTACTGTCACATGCTGTTTAACTCAAGTCCTCTCAGTTATGTCGAGTAACAACATAGTACTATAAAAGATAAATATTATACACAGCCCCATTGAGTCTCTACGGGGGCCGATTACTAATGTCTCTTTGCTTTTATTAAATGGATTGATTGAAAGATTCAGCCATGGAAAATGGCCCTTCACCTCACCATGTAAAATATAGGTGACAAGATTATTTTTTCCCCAGTGCCTCATATTCAGTCTCGCTAACATTCAATCCAAAAGATTGTTGTTAAGCCATGTTCCTGTCAGCTCAGGTGAATATAACAGTTCCTGTGACTCAATTTCATGAATGTATTTTAAAAAAATCATGATTAGGGGGATTGGTGTCTGCTGTGATTATGCAATAATTTAGATTTGATATTAATTCTTGAAAAATCTCAGTGTTTGGAGAATTATGGTTAAAGGTCAACTCGGAAAAGCACTGGAAAACAAATATAACTGCGGATGCTAGAATGTGGAACACAAACAAAAATGCTGGAAGAACTCCGCTGGTCAAGTAGGATTTGTGAAAAGAGAGTCAATAATTTAGGAGGCAACTGCATGGGTTTTCTCCAGATGCTCCAGGTTTCCTCCCACGTCTCAATCATGTGGGTTTGTAGATTAATTGGCCTCTAAATTGCCCCAAGTGTGTAGAGGAGTGCAAAAGCCCGATGCCATAGGACTGGTGTGAACGTATGATCAATGGTCGGCATGGACTCGGTGAGGTGAAAGGCCACTTTCTATGGATGTATCTTTCAATCAATTAGTCAGTTGGTGACCCTTCCTCAGAACTGGGAGAAGATGGCTTTCAAAGTAGAGTTGTGGGAATGAGTGAGATTTGAGTCCAATGACTACATGGCAAAAGGTTAAGATGGATTTGGTGATAAGGAGCATTAGCATTAATTGTTCGGAAGGCACTTGAAAGAATTGGGGTGCGGAAGGGTCATAAGTATGATAATGGTGAAACAATGAGAGAACGCTTTATCAGAGTTTAGTTTAGAGATACAGTGCGGAAACAGGCCCTTCGGCCCACCGAGTTCGCACCGACCAGCGATCCCCACACGTTACCACTATCCTACACTTAAGGACAATTTTTACATTTATACCAAGCCAAGTAACCTACAAACCTGAACTACTTTGGAGTGTGGAAGGAAACAGAAGTGCACTGAGAAAACCCACGAGGTCACGGGGAGAATGTGCAAACTCTGTACAGACAGCACCCATAGCCAGGATCGAACCCGGGTCTCTGGCGCTGTAAGGCAGCAACTCTACCGCTGCGCCACCGTGCTGCCCATAAGGTTGGGGAACTTGGTATTCATTTCATCAAGGCACTGTGCAACCTCCTGGAAGGATCTGACTCAAAATATTTACCAATTTTTCATTCCGCAGATGCTGCCGAACTCACTGAGCTCAACAACAATTTCAGATTATTTTTTTTTAGAAGAGCATTTATTTTGAAATTGTCATTGTTCCCATAGCATAAAATAAGAGTTTCAATTATGTGGGCAGAGTCTGTGGCTTGTTTTCTTCCTTGAACATTTAATTTAATAAATGTAATTCATTTATTTATCGTTACTACATAAGTGGCGACACGGTGGCGCAGCGGTAGAGTTGCTGCCTTACAGCGCAGGAGTCCTGGGTTCGTTCCTAACTACGAGTGCTGTCTGCACGGAGTTTGTATGTTCTCCCCATGACCTGCATTAGTTTTCTCTGGGTGCTCCAGATTCCTCCCACACACCCAAGACGTACAGGTTTGTAGATTAATTGGTGTTGGTAAAACTGTAAATTGCCCAAGTGTGTGTAGGGTAGTATTAGTGTGCGGGGGTCACTGGCCGGTGTGGACTCTGCGAGCTGGAGGGCTTAGAAACATAGAAAATAGGTGCAGGAGGAGGCCCTTCGAGCCATTCATTGTGATCATGGCTGATCATCCCCAACCAATAACCTGTGCCTGCCCTCTCCCCATATCCCTTGATTCCATTAGCCCCTAGAGCTCTATCTCACTCTCTTAAATATATCCAGTGACTTGGCCTCCACTGCCCTCTGTGGTAGGGAATACCACAAATTCACAACTCTCTGGGTGAAAAAGTTTTTTGTCGCCTCAGTCTTAAATGGCTTCCCCTTTATTCTAAGACTGTGGCCCCTGGTTCGGGACTCGCCCAACATTGGGAACATTTTTTCTGCATCTAGCTTGTCCAGTCCTTTTATAATTTTATATGTTTCTATAAGATCCCACCCCCCTCATCCTTCTAAACTCCAGTGAATACAAGCCTAGTCTTTTCCATCTTTCCTCATATGACAGTCCCGCCAGCCCAGGGATCAATCTCGTGAACCTAGGCTGCACTGCCTCAATCACAAGGGTGTCCTTCCTCAATTTCGGAGACCAAAACTGGACGCAATACTCCAGATGTGGTCTCACCAGAGCCCCATACAACTGCAGAAGAACCTCTTTACTCCTATACTGAAATCCTCTTGTTATGAAAGCTCGTTTCCACTTGTATCTCTAAACTAATTCAAGAAAAAATAAGCCGGAGTAACATTAAGTTACACTTCACATTTTACATGAGAAATAAATATGTGGAACAATTTTCATCTGCATCCTTTTGGGCTGCTCTCATCAGCCTTAAGATTAAATTCCCCCGCATTTCCAGAGCTTGCACTGTTTACCTGAACTTTCATACTGATCTTTCCCAGATGCTTTATCTCTGTATCCAAACCTGTTTTTACAGCCTGTGATAATTACCAGACTGGTAAAATCTCTCAATCACGTTTTGCCGCTGGCAGATGCTAAAGTTTGCGCAGCTTGTTTGTATTTCTGAAATTTCCACTGCCAAAAGAAATAATGGAGGTTCAAGTGCTACCAGCTCTGTGCAAGAGGTGCTTCAATATGATTGGCGTTGCATAAAAATAGAAGTGGATATGTGACAAATGTATAGTTGCATGGACTTTTCTGTCCAGCCCTGTCCCACTGGACCACCTGCCTGGATTGATCATTGACTAAATCCATTAAATGGTGGCTAGTTTTGGCCCTAAGCCACTAGTGAGCTCAATAATTCAGCTTGGCCCAGCCTCCCTGAACATCCCCATTCTTCTGTATCTGACCAATGGCTCCTCTCACCAGTTTTCCAAGCATCATGGTCTGACTTATCTAGAATTCTGCTGTCTATCTAGAGTCTAGATAAATTATCTAGAGTCTGCATAAGGGTCTCGACCCGAAACGTATTCTTTCCCTCCATAGACGCTGCCTCACCCGCTGGGTTTCTCCAGCAATTTTTGTCGACCTCAGAATCCTGCAATGTCATTTTTAATATTTAATCTCTATCTTGTTACCTGTCCAATTTTTGCTATTTTAATCCAAATTTTCTTCTTTGTTTCTTAACTCGTAGTCCTCTATAATTCATTGGAAGGGACCGAAGATAGACACAACATACTGGGGTAACTCAGCGGGACAGCAACATCTCTGGAGAGACCCTTCTTCAGGCGTGGTGTCAACCGGAAATGCCCGAGTTACTCCAGCATTTTGTGACTATCTCCTCTATAATGCATTTGTTTCTTTCACTCATTGAGGAGATGTGCAGTGGATTCCACCATCATGACTCGGTTGGACTATTCCAACAGTGTAGGATGAAACCTAAATTGAGTTGTGTTCAAACAAAGTCTAATCAAATTTTAAGAAGGAACTGCAGATGCTGGAAAATCGAAGGTACACAAAAAAGCTGGAGAAACTCAGCGGGTGCAGCAACATCTATGGAGCGAAGGAAATAGGCAACGTTTCGGGCCGAAACCCTTCTTCAGACTGATCGGTGGGGGTGGGGGGGGGGGGGGGGGGGGGGAACAAGAAAGGAAAAAGGAGGAGGAGCCCGAAGGCTGGGGGATGGGAGGAGACAGCAGGGGGACTGAGGAAGGGGAGGAGATAGCAAGGACTAACAAAATTGGGAGAATTCGATGTTCATGCCCCCAGGATGCAGACTCCCCAAGCGGAATACGAGGTGCTGTTCCTCCAATTTCCGGTGCTGCTCGCTGTGGCCATGGAGGAGACCCAGGGCAGAGAGGTCGGAGACGGAGTGGGAGGGGGAGTTGAAGTGCTGAGCCACCGGGAGGTCAGCTTTGTTATTGCGGACCGAGCGGAGGTGTTCGGCGAAACGATCGTCCAACCTCCGCTTGGTCTCACCGATATAGATCTGCTGACATCTAGAGCAGCGGATGCAATAGATGAGGTTGGAGGAGACGCAGGTAAACCTCTGTCGCATGAACATCGAATTCTCCCAATTTTGTTAGTCCTTGCTATCTCCTCCCCTTCCTCAGTCCCCCTGCTGTCTCCTCCCATCCCTCGGGCTCCTCCTTTTTCCTTTCTTGTCCCAGCCCCCACCCCCCACCCGCGATCAGTCTGAAGAAGGGTTTCGGCCCGAAACGTTGCCTATTTCCTTCACTCCATAGATGCTGCTGCACCCGCTGAGTTTCTCCAGCTTTTTTGTGTACCTAAAGTCTAATCAAAGTTGTTCAAGATTTCTTCTATTGATGTTTCCAGAGTTTCTGCAAATTGATGATTACAATTGGGATTTATTCAGAATATCACCGTGTCAGAATGTCTCTGAAGTACTTTCCTGTATTTTGCAAACTGGTTTTAAAGTGCAAGAATAATTCACTCTGTTGTCACATAGATACTGCTACTTTACTAGGTACAGCAAAATTATTTGTAAACAATACAGTAAAATCATACTGCAGTCTGAAGAAAGGTCTCGACCCGACACCTCACTCATTCCTTGTCTCCAAATATACTACCTGTCCCGCTGAGTTACTCCATCATTTTTGTGTCTACCTTTGGTTTAAACCAGCATCTGCAGTTATTTCCTACACATTTCATTTGCTCCACCCCCATCTCTTTTCCAGCAACTCCTCCCTACTCCATCAGTCTGAAGAGGAATGCGGACATGAAACGTCACCTACCTATTCCCGCCACAGTTACTGCCTGAGCAGCTCAGTTGTTGAGTGTTTTTGACAATGTAACCAACAGGTTAGCTCAAGGAGAAAGCATTAGATTCCGTTTGGTGCAACACCTAGAACAGTGAGGCACAGTTGCAACTTGTTTTCGGGTAAAGTGGGGAAATGAGGCTTAATTGACTGATTGACAACGAGTGATTCGACATAAACAGATGTTCTGGTTGTCAGGCTGCAACTAGTGGGGAGAAGAAATCGCAGGTTCTGGAAACTGGAGCAACAAACTATCTGCTCTGTCGAGCAGCATCCGTGGTGGAAAATGGACCGTCAACATTTCATCTCTTGGCTGGTCCCACCTCTAGGCTGTCTCCCCTTCCTTGCATATGTCTGGCATTTTACCCTACCCCAACCCCTCTCTCACCTCTCCTGTAAACCCATTGCTCACCCCAGCTCCAACCCCTCAATCCCAGCCATGTCTTCACCATTTCCTCTGACCTCTTCCTCTCTATAGCTGCATGGCCTGTCCTCAGCAGAGGCCTCGGCTTTTGTAACCTGGTAGCTGCACTTCCAACGAGTTCTGGGCTATCATCATGTTGAGCTCTACTTCCGCTGGCTCTGCCTCCATGCCTCTTTCTTTGGCAAGGAGTTGTCATAACTCCTCCTTCCCTTCCCCGCATCCAATCCTACTGAAAAACATTTCTCCCATCTCCAATACTCCTCTTCCTCCTGTGTTCAAGAAGGAACTGCAGATGCTGGAAGATCGAAGGTACACAAAAATGCTGGAGAAACTCAGCGGATGCAACAGCATCTATGGAGCGAAGGAAATACGTGACGTTTCGGGCCGAAACCCTTCTTCAGACTGATGGGGGTTGGGGGGGAGAAGGAAGGAAAAAGGGAGGAGGAGGAGCCTGAGGGTGGGGGGGATGGGAGGAAAACAGCTCGAGGGTTAAGGAAGGGGAGGAGACAACAAGGGCTAGCAAAATTGGGAGAATTCAATGTTCATGCCAACCGGACGCAAGCAACCCAGGCGGAATATGAGGTGCTGTTCCTCCAATTTCCGGTGTTGCTCACTCTGGCAATGGAGGAGACCCAGGACAGAGAGGTCGGATTGGGAATGGGAGGGGCAGTTGAAGTGCTGAGCCACCGGGAGTTCAGGTAGGTTATTGTGGACTGAGCGGAGGTGTTCGGCGAAACGATCGCCCAACCTCCGCTTAGTCTCACCGATGTAAATCAGCTGACATCTACAGCAGCGGATGCAGTAGATGAGGTTGGCGGAGATACAGGTGAACCTTTGTCGCACCTGGAACGACTGCTTGGGTCCTTGAATGGAGTCGAGGGGGGAGGTGAAGGGACAGGTGTTACATTTCTTGCGGTTGCAACGGAAAGTGCCCGGGGAGGGGGTGGTACGGGAGGGAAGGGAAGAATTGACAAGGGAGTTGCGGAGGGAGCGGTCTTTGCAGAAGGCAGACATGGGGGGAGATGGAAAGATGTGGCGAGTGGTGGGGTCACGTTGGAGGTGGCGGAAATGGCGGAGGATTATGTGTTGTATTTGCCGGCTGGTGGGGTGAAAGGTGAGGACTAGGGGGACTCTGCCCTTGTTGCGAGTGCGGGGATGGGGAGAGAGAGCAGTGTTGCGGGGTATGGAAGAGACCCTGGTGCGAGCCTCATCTATGGTGGAGGAGGGGAATGCAGTAGATGAATGCAGTAGAATGCAGCAGTGGAAAACACCAGGGCATCGGAAATGTCCTCGCTCTTCAGGGAACGGGATCGTTCCAGGTGCGACAAAGGTTCACCTATATCTCCTCCAACCTCATCTACTGCATCCGCTGCTCTAGATGTCAGCTGATTTACATCGGTGAGACTAAGCAGAGGTTGGGCGATCGTTTCGCTGAACATCTCCGCTCAGTCCGCAATAACCTACCTGAACTCCCAGTGGCTCAGCACTTCAACTCCCCCTCCCATTCCCAATCCGACCTCTCTGTCCTGGGTCTCCTCCATTGCCAGAGTGAGCAACACCAGAAATTGGAGGAACAGCACCTCCTATTCCGCCTGGGTAGCTTGCGTCCGGATGGCATGAACATTGAATTCTCCCAGTTTTCCTAGCCCTTGCTGTCTCCTCCCCTTCATTAACCCTCGAGCTGTCTCCTCCCATCCCCCCCGCCCTCGGCTCCTCCTCCTCCCTTTTTCCTTCCTTCCCCCCCCCCCCCCCCCCCCCCAGTCTGAAGAAGGGTTTCGGCCCGAAACGTCATCTATTTCCTTCGCTCCATAGATGCTGCTGCACCCGCTGAGTTTCTCCAGCATTTTTGTGTACCCTCCTCTTCCTCCTCTTGGACACCGACTTCTGGCCTTAACCCTTTCACATCCAACTGCCTTTGTAACATCGACAGTTTTGACTTCACCAGGTCTGAAGATGGGTTCTGACCCGACACATCACCGATCTATTTCTTCAGAGATGCTGCCTGACCCGCTGAGTTATTCCAGCACCTTGTGTCTATTTTTGTAAACCAGCATCTGGAGTTGCAGAGGAATTGTGTTGAGAGATGGACTTGATTTAGCAAATCAGCCATTATCTCATTGAACAGTAAAGCAGACATATAGTGTATTGCTCCCACGTCCAATGGGCTCAAATGCCCACACCATTTGCTACATGGAGCAAGGATTTTCACATCATTTTGTATACGTCCCACAGGAAAATCAACAGAGGAATAATTACAGAACAATTGGGACAGTGTTATTATGCTCTCAAGTTTGTGCCAAATGTGGAATGGTAAATTGGTAATATAGCAGTATAAATGTAAAGAGCCATCAATAACTTCCTGCCTCCTCTTCCTGGGCACAGCACAAATCACTATATTCTAGTTGTAATCTTGCCTCCAGCCATCTGTACATTTTTATTGTAGTTCCAAAATCCACACAGCAAGAATGATAATTCCGAATGTACAAAAGCCTCATTTCAACTTTATTTTGTTCACAATCCAAGTTCTTTGTTAAAATAAAAAATTCCCTTAATGGCTACTTACTCCCTTCTGAACGAACCAGAACCACCAGCTGTAGTTCATCACGTTGCAGAACTGAGTGATCCACATATCATCATCTACAATGATCTTTTGTTAACATGTTGCTAGTTTTGTCTTTGAAAGGAAAAGTTTCCACCAATTTGCGAAATAATGACGTCCTGAATTCCATCTACTGTCCTTTTACCAACCATTGAGCCCAGGCTTCATAAAATTGATTAAATATTATTAAGAGTGAAGACAATTAATCAAATGGAATAAAATGTGTGCCTTGTGAAGAGACCTGTGTAATGGACTCTTGGTTGCATGTTGATCTGTTAATCCAGTGTATTTGCGAGTGTCCTTTGTATTTTTCATTTTGTAAGGGTGAGCTGGTGACTGCCAGGGCAAAAACCTGGTTGTGTTGCTGGCAAAGTGAGGTGGAATGCATTTAGATATATTAAAATCATTGCCGGGGACATTTTCAAAGAAATGTATTCCTTGTCAGTGTATGCTATGCAGTTGTGGCTGGTCCACTCACATCATAGTTGCTGAGGTAGGCTTGGGGTTAGTTGGGAAGAAATTGTTCCTGAACCCCACGGTTCTGGTTTTTGGGTTCCTGTGCCACCTTCCCGATAGCAATTGCAAGATGAGTGCATGGCCATGTTGGTGTGTAGGCCTTTGTTATTAGTTGCCTTTTTGAGGCAGTGTCTCCTATAGATCCCTTCAACAATGGGGAAGTCAGTGCCTGTGACAGATGTCTAACATGTCCTTTGTTCCTGTGCATTTGAATTGCCAAACCAGGCCATGGTGCAACCAGTCCATAGTGCAATCAATCAGTATGTTTGCTAGTGTGTTAGAATATTCAGAGACATACCAAATCTCCACCGTCTTTCAGTGAAGATGAGCTTTCTTTGCGATTGCATCAATGTGCTGGGCCTCAGATACATATTCAGAGATATACACACAGGAACTTGTAGATGCTGTAGAAGGGTCTCGACCCAAAACATCATTGATTCTTTCTCTCTGGAGATACTGCCTATCCTGCTGAGTTACTCTGGCAATTTGGGTCTATCTTCGATTTAAGCCAATTTGCAGTTTATTCCTACATTTAATATTGACATGCTGATTAAATCCATGATTAGCATTTATTAATTTCCTTCCTGTCCATGGATTTAGATGTATTTCTGGAGATAAAATTGTTTTCAGGGTGGGAGATTGCAACCTTCATGTGGTCCGCCCTGTTTCGACAAATGTAATCAACCCGGCGTGCACAATCAAATAAGATCAAATAGAACAAGTTGTCCGACAACTTTAGGCTGTGCACGCCATACGCAAGAAGAAGAAGACATTGTTTTCCAGTCTTGGTGTCTGTCGTCTCTTTCCTGACCTCTTCAACTTTTCTAAGCAGCACTGTGGCAATTTTCAAATATCCTTATGTAAAGTTTTTTGTTTGTTACAGAAAGCTATTCTGTAAACTATGCTCCATTGCTCAAAATGATGTGAACCCACTGTTTCTGTTTTACCTCTTTTGTCATTGTAGAAGGTGGAAGGATATAACCTCACCATACCAATGCCTGGTCACCCTGTGAATTTTTCTGAGGTGACGATGCAACAGGCGCAGAATGATGTTGAACAACTGGAGAAGCTCGTTTGTTCGCATGATGTGATTTTCCTGCTAATGGACACGCGTGAGAGTCGCTGGCTTCCCACGGTCATCGCTGCCAGTCAGCGCAAGGTAATGGGTGTGTGCACTCATTTCACTGCGTATCAGCAGCGACTCGGGGACAAATCTACATATGGTGAAAGAGGCGCTTGCCTAAAATTCATTTTTTAAAGTATCGACACAAAATCTAACAAGTTTCTGCAAATAAAAACATATACAGGTGCACAACCTTTTATCCGACAGCCTTGGTACCAGACACTTTTCGTAATTTGGAATTTGTCGGTCTTCGGAATGGAAATTTTTTAGCATAGATTTTAATGGCTGGCTCGGTGGTAGAGTGCCCGGCTCATATCCGCAAGGTCGCGAGTTTGCGCATTGATCCCAGCAGTTCCTCCGTCGCGAGTTTGAGTCTTCAATGTAGTTTTTTCTTGCAGAATAAATGTCTGTATGAAATGCAGTGTGTTGAATGAATTCCTGAATTTGTAAATGTGACCGCAGCATTGAATCACCTCCCGCACTCGTGTCACCCTAGCGGGGCTACATGCCCTAAGGCGACATTTTCACACTCTTATATCCGTGTGCAGCAGAGGCGCCAAACGTGAGCTTTGGTGTGCAGACCACATCCTGGAAAAAATGTCTGGTTTCTTCCAGGTAGGCGATATACCCTCCCGCGCAATATACCCTCCACTTCTCTTTTATGAAGGTGATTTAGTTCCCCTTTCGTCGAGGACCGACCGGAGGTTCCGCTGTCACCTCTGCGGGCCGCCCTTGGTGAACGTCCTGTCTCCCTGTCCCTGGGATAACAGGGGGCAATCAAACAGCACAATACCCCCCTCCCCCACCCCCCCCCCCCCAACTCCAGAGGAATCCGCTCCCCGATGGGCCGCTACGGCGACAAGTGGCAGTTCGCCCACAGCCCGAGCTGCGCGACCCCAAGAACAAGACGCACCTTGCGCACCATCAGTTTCTGCCCCTCTGGAGTTGGAGCGGGGCTGGGCTGGAGTTGCTGATCTGGGATCTCCGTGCTTGCAGTGGGCCTGGGGGTTGGTGTCCCGATGAGGGGGCACAGCTCGGGCTGTGGGCGAACTGCCACTTGTCGCCATAGCGGCCCATCGGGGAGCGGCTTCTGGTGGTCCCGATGTCTCACGCTAGTTTGCAGTTTTCCTCTGGAGTTGGAACGGGGCTGGGCTGCTGCTGGCTGTGGGTCTCTGGGATCTCCGTGCTTGCAGTGGGCCTGGGGGTCGGTGTCCCGTTGGTCCTGACGTCTCCGGTGACTGGCATTGCCGACGTGAAGACAGTGCAAAGCCCCAACGCCGGTGCAATGAGCGGGGAGCTGGAGAGGGGAGGGAAGGGGTCACACACATGGCCGGGAAGCAGAGGGGTGTAGGTGGGGTGAAACTGAAGGGAGCGACAATCTGCTGCTCCCTGCCCGCCGAGTTAAAAAGTTCCCACGCAAGACTCACGATACACTGTGTATCGTGAGTCTACCGTGGGAACTTTTTAACTCAGCGGGCAGACAGCAGCATATTGTCAATTATTAACCCTCCCGCGCAATATACCCTCACCTTCTCTTTTATGAATGGGGATTTCGTTCCCCTTTCTTCGAGGACCGACCGGAGGTTCCGCTGTCACCTCTGCGGGCCGCCCTCCGTGAACGTTTTCAAGGACCTTTTTTCAAGGACTGAAAAAATGTCCGCTATTCGGAGGTTTTCGTTATTTGGATCTTCGGATAAAAGGTTGTGCACCTGTATTCCATTCAAATCACAAAGATGCAGGAGATTGTAGGTTCAGGAATCTTACACAAAAAAAAACAAATTGCTGGAGGAAAGCAGATGATCAAGCAATATCTGTAGAGGGAAATAGACAGATGACATTTCATGTCAGAACCTTTCTTCAAGACCAAAGAAGGATCCCGACCCGAACATCGTCCGTCGGTTTCTCTTCACAGATCCTGCCCGATCTGAGTTTTTACAGCGGGTTGTTTTATTGGCATTTAATCCATGGTTTGTTTTTTTGCCCATGTACTGAAGTTGCTGACTGCAGAAACATGACCATACATTTCAGTGGTAATTTGTGTGAGAGTCTCTCTCTCGTGCCTTCCTTGTGCTTAAACTGAGGGAGCCCTTGCCTTTAAATCTCATCAATATTATCAGGGCTATCCCTGATTACTTTCCATCATGACTCTCCTTTAAAGTAACGTATCCTACTCTGTAGCCATGTCTTTGTAATGGCTAGTTAACCAATGTCACGATGTCTATTTGTGCTATTATTTGATCTACCTTGTTCCAGAACCCTTGCGCATTCTTGTGCATCCAAAGCAAGAATCATGTTTTTTGGTTTTAACTTAATATTCCCTAATGTGGCCTTGAGCATTGATGTCCTATTATCATTTTTAAATGCCTGTACCTGTTAAGTGACCTGTTTTAGTGCCCCATGTGTTTCCTTGTAAAATTAGAAAGGTATATTGTATGAATTATAGCTGCAACTTGAAATGTTTATACGATTAGTGATTGTCTGGGGATTTTCTGGTAGATCCGTGTAATTCATTTAATAACGTTTTTAAAATCTATTACATAAAACATGCAGATATTTTCTGCATCTGGTTCCTAATTTGTCAAAAGCCATAATATAAATTTAGTACCAAAGGAAGTGTGAATATGAAAGGTGGGAATCAAATGCAGTGTTTTTGTTTCTAGTTGGTTATTAATGCAGCTTTGGGGTTCGATACATTTGTTGTGATGAGACACGGTCTGAAGAAGCCCAAGCAGGAGTGTGGAGAACCTGCTTCAGCTGCCACTGCCTCTGTTCCATCCTCTGTGATGGGCTCTTCACTCTTCTGCAACATTCCTGGCCACAAGCTGGGCTGCTACTTCTGTAATGATGTGGTAGCACCTGGAGATGTGAGTAACGTGTGGAACTATTATTTCTGCCAGAGCACAGTACAGGGAAAATTAGATTAGAAGTTGGAACTGGAATTTGTTAGAATTTGAAACAAAAAAGGTAATCAATATATCGGGGAGCATGTGCAGGAAGGGAAGACAATTATCAGCCCCAGCTGCATATTTTATTAATTTTATGTGTCGTTAGTGGCTAGCTTTTTTTTCAGCTCTATTCAACCATTTTGTTTCTTGATGCCAAAATACTTGAATTATAAAACTACAAAATTAAAATAGTTGCAATGCTTTAATCTAGAACATAAAAATTACAATGTTTACACATGTTTAAATCTTTGCTTTGGAATTGTGATCTTTAGAAAGCAAAATAAAACAGTATAACCCTATAAAATGTCCACGAGTAAAAAAAGTCCTGAGTACCTACGGCTGGCATAACGAGCCGCTACGATATATCCACGGACTCCTACGGATTGTTACGAACATTCTGCGAGTTTGAAAACCCTGGAGAATTTGGGAATAACTCAGGAAAGTGGGACAGGCCCTTAAAGATTGTGATTTGAACTTTAAAGCGAGTTTGTAAAAACTTTTTTGTTCCATGCACTTGTTAGTTGCTTCAATGATTATAGAACATTACTATATCTAGTTATGCATCGTGATCAAGAGAGACTGCAATGCAGAAGCATATAATTTGTTCACTGTGCTTATTCAGTTTTAGAATTCCACACTGCATATACAGATTTATCCTTGTTGCTGCATGGAATATGAAACAAAAGGTTTTTAATCTAAATTACCCCATTGAGGAAATGTTATAATTTTACCTGATGATCTGGACATGGAGCCATTTTATTTAATTTTGAACAGAATTGGCCCCAGTCTGACGGAACCCCAGTGTATTCATCATAACGGGGCTGCTGTCTGTTGGCCCCATTTGTTCCTAGCCTGACTTTTTGACCACTAAAAGAAGGCCACAGGTAAAGACAGGTGACAGGAGAGAAATAGAATTGTTAAACTTGCGTTGTTGAGCTTCTGCACTTCCCAGAGGTCAGGTGAAGGCAGCAGGTGAACTTGCAGCCTTTTGGAGAATGATACATGCTGCACATGTCGAAGGGTATTATGTTTCTCTTAATCGTGGTGTAAAAAATAAAATCCTTGCTGCCATCCTAAAACTATGTTGACTGCTACTAATCAACTGGCAGGCATTTTGTCACTGTTGTGCTTCGATGTATTTGCAGTCAACGAGAGACCGCACACTGGACCAACAATGTACAGTGAGTCGTCCTGGCTTAGCCATGATAGCTGGAGCACTTGCGGTGGAGCTGATGGTTTCTATACTGCAACATGCTGAAGGGTAAGCAGAAACATTGATATAGAGTTCCAATTTTAACAGAGTAACACTGTAACTAAAGAAAGAATAGGTGACGTTTCAGGTCGAGTCCCTTCTTCAGAAGAAGGGTCTTGACCCAAAATGTCATCCATTCCTTCTCTCCAGCATGTCCTGCTGAGTTACTCCAGCATTTTGTGTCCATCTTCGATTTAAACCAGCATCTGCAGTTCAAGTTCAAGTTTGCGTTTATTGTCACTTAACACAGTGAAATTTGAGTTACCATGTAACCATCCTACACTGTAA